>NW_025534501.1:0-190401 GCF_020615455.1 Coregonus clupeaformis | reverse complement strand
TAATAGTGACAACCAACCATTTACAAATACACTGCTCAAAAAAATAAAGGGAACACTTAAACAACACAATGTAACTCCAAGTCAATCACACTTCTGTGAAATCAAACTGTCCACTTAGGAAGCAACACTGATTGACAATAAATGTCACATGCTGTTGTGCAAATGGAATAGACAACAGGTGGAAATTATAGGCAATTAGCAAGACACCCCCCAATAAAGGACTGGTTTTGCAGGTGGTGACCACAGACCACTTCTCAGTTCCTATGCTTCCTGGCTGATGTTTTGGTCACTTTTGAATGCTGGCGGTGCTTTCACTCTAGTGGTAGCATGAGACGGAGTCTACAACCCACACAAGTGGCTCAGGTAGTGCAGCTCATCCAGGATGGCACATCAATGCGAGCTGTGGCAAGAAGGTTTGCTGTGTCTGTCAGCGTAGTGTCCAGAGCATGGAGGCGCTACCAGGAGACAGCCCAGTACATCAGGAGACGTGGAGGATGCCGTAGGAGGGCAACAACCCAGCAGCAGGACTGCTACCTCCGCCTTTGTGCAAGGAGGAGCAGGAGGAGCACTGCCAGAGCCCTGCAAAATGACCTCCAGCAGGCCACAAATGTGCATGTGTCTGCTCAAACGGTCAGAAACAGACTCCATGAGGGTGGTATGAGGGCCCGACGTCCACAGGTGGGGGTTGTGCTTACAGCCCAACACCATGCAGGACGTTTGGCATTTGCCAGAGAACACCAAGTGGCAAATTCGCCACTGGTGCCCTGTGCTCTTCACAGATGAAAGCAGGTTCACACTGAGTACGTAACAGACGTGACAGAGTCTGGAGACGTCGTGGAGAACGTTCTGCTGCCTGCAACATCCTCCAGCATGACCGGTTTGGCGGTGGGTCAGTCATGGTGTGGGGTGGCATTTCTTTGGGGGGGCCGCACAGCCCTCCATGTGCTCGCCAGAGGTAGCCTGACTGCCATTAGGTACCGAGATGAGATCCTCAGACCCCTTGTGAGACCATATGCTGGTGCGGTTGGCCCTGGGTTCCTCCTAATGCAAGACAATGCTAGACCTCATGTGGCTGGAGTGTGTCAGCAGTTCCTGCAAGAGGAAGGCATTGATGCTATGGACTGGCCCGCCCGTTCCCCAGACCTGAATCCAATTGAGCACATCTGGGACATCATGTCTCGCTCCATCCACCAACGCCACGTTGCACCACAGACTGTCCAGGAGTTGGCGGATGCTTTAGTCCAGGTCTGGGAGGAGATCCCTCAGGAGACCATCCGCCACCTCATCAGGAGCATGCCCAGGCGTTGTAGGGAGGTCATACAGGCACGTGGAGGCCACACACACTACTGAGCCTCATTTTCACTTGTTTTAAGGACATTACATCAAAGTTGGATCAGCCTGTAGTGTGGTTTTCCACTTTAATTTTGAGGGTGACTCCAAATCCAGAACTCCATGGGTTGATACATTTGATTTCCATTGATAATTTTTGTGTGATTTTGTTGTCAGCACATTCAACTATGTAAAGAAAAAGTATTTAATAAGATTATTTCCTTCATTCAGATCTAGGATGTGTTATTTTAGTGTTCCCTTTATTTTTTTGAGCAGTGTATGACAGCAAACCTATGGTTAAGTAAGTAGGGTGTAATTGTGTCAAGGTAGCTGTGGGTCAGTTACATGATTCATATGAACGTTCTTTGTCTGGTCTTGTTACAGATCCCAGCGTTCCCAACGTCCAGGTGACACGGTTGACACTGATGTGTGAGACTGCCCCGAACCCACTGACCCTGGACCTGCAAGGTGAGCTATAATACTGTAGTACTTATTCACTGTAAGTCCTCTGAAATGGGACCTAACATAATGATGGACATCTTATCGTACGAGTGTTTCAAAATATGGGGGAAATTTGTTCCGAGTGTGTAACTAACTGGCATTGACAAACTGATCTGTTAGCCCATTAGAAAAAAAAGTAGTCTGTTCTTTCGACCGCTTGAAATGTTTCATTTTTAAACGTGTAGTTTGCTATATACAGACACGGTTGTATATGAAACACGACACAGTTGTATATTTCGCAGATTCTGCCGTTACTCTCCTGAAGTTGCCGGTAATAGGCTACATGAGTAGTCGGCAACCTTTCTCATGTGGAGTGCCTTTCTCATTTCTCATTTATCTTACATTTTCTACCTATCTGCGTGCCAGTTATGGTTTTCATATGCACATTTTAGTGAAACAGTTTCATTTCATTTATAATAATGTCTTCATATCTCAAAATCATTGTCATGTGGTTAATCTAAATTCTATCCAAAGGTAACTTCTATTGCCATTGCCAACTATGTAAAAATAGCCTACATAAAGCCAACAAATAAAAACATTGCAGCCTACAAGTAGAAAATATCCTGATAAAAATAAATATCCTATAAATCAAATTGGTTACACATGGCCTGTTTGCAATGAACGTGAAACATTGTATCAACTATTAACTGGGTCTGGCCTGAAGCTTGCACTAGCGAACTTGCAACATTGTATAAAATATTCTGGGCCCTCAGAGTTTCCACGCCAATGAGCTCGGGACAGACACAGCTGTAGGCTATTTGCGCAAGGGATAAGAAGCAGTGCTTGACTTGGGCAGGAGCTCAGCAGAGGGGAGTACAGGCACCTCAAATATTCTACTGCTTGAGCTCCTGTTCCTTTTATAGAATATTAGCTCAAAACAATTGTGGAGCTCCTGCACCTAAATATAAACAGTACCAGCACCCAAAATGAGTACCGGAACCTATTTCAGTCCAAGTCAAGCTCCACAGGTCATTAGTGGTGGTGTGTTAAATCAATCAGAAATACTATCAGATCCCCAAATGGGCACATTTATATGCCTACATTTGCGCACAGGCCAGGTAGCCTATAGGCTTACTTCTATGCGTTCGTGTCCTTACTCAACATTGACAGGAGCGCTCCAAACAAAAGACAATGACTAAACTGACAGAACTCGTAAACGGAATTCAATAAACCAAAAGTTGTTTCTCACAAGTGTAACATAGGTTGTGCACTCTGCAAACAATGTGTCCACTCCGACAATGAGAACAGGAAGACTGGAATAATAATATTGAATGCATTAAAATAAATTACCGTAACCAAAGTAACAAACATTGTAGATTAGGAATTAATGGTAAATGTACTACTGGTGATATATGTAATGGGGAATTGACACACTTATAATTAAACGCAAACAATTCACACAATGAATGTGCACAAATTGGCGTGAGAGAGCGCATTCTGGAGAGAGAAGTGCATTGTGCATCTGGGCGCATGGTCAATCCGATGTCTGCATTGGCCATGCAGCATTTACGGTGATATGGCCTCAGCAGAAGTCAGGGCAAGAATGGCCTCAGTAGAAGTCAGGGCAAGAATGGCCTCATACTTCTTGCGCTTCGCGGAGCACTGCAGAGCTGTTGTCAAGGAAGTGAGTTTGTGTTTATATACAGGATGTACTGCCCCCACCTACCATCAACCAATCATGTCAATACGGAGCTATACAGAGTCCTCCGCATTGTTACAACATTTGGGAGGCGCATGGCGATGCGGTACATAGCTCGATTTGGCCTCTGCATGCCTCTGGAGGCTCCGCAATTGCATCAAACCCTCCATATGGAGCCTCTGACCACATTTTCGAATCAAGCATAAATTGGCTTTTAGTCTAGTGCTCTGCAATGGATTAGTTCTCTGAGATGGGCGCAATTTTTTAAAAATATATCTATATCAGTGCCTTCAGAAAGTATTCAGACCCCTTGACTTTTTCTACATTTCGTTACGTTACAGCCTTATTCTAAAATTGATAAATAAATAAAAAAAAATGCCTCAGCAATCTACACACACTACCCCATAATGACAAAGCAAAAACAGGTGTTTAGAAATGTTTGCTCATTTCAACAAAAACTGAAAATAAAAATAAAATATCACATTTACATAATTACTCAAACCCTTTACTCAGCACTTTTGGCAGCGATTACAGTATCGAGTCTTCTTGGGTATGACACTACAAGCTTGGCACATCTGTATTTGGAGTTTCTTCCATTCTTCTCTGCAGATTCTCTGAAGCTCTGTCAGGTTAGATGGGGAGCATTGCTGCAGAGCTATTTTCAGGTCTCTCCAGAGATGTTAAATCGGGTTCAAGTCCGGGCTCTGGCTGGGCCACTCAAGAACATTCAGAGACTTGTCCCGAAGCTACCCCTGCGTTGTCTTGGCTGTGCTTAGGGTCTGAATGCTTATGTAAATAAGATATTTCAGTTTTTAATACATTTGTAAAAATTTCTAAAAACGTGTTTTTGCTTTGTCATTATGGGTTATTGTGTGTAAATTGCTAACGATTTTTATTTATTTAATCCATTTTAGAATAAGGCTGTAACGTAACAAAATGTGGAAAAAGTCAAGCGGTCTGAATACTTTCCGAATGCACTGTATGTGTTACTGCTCGACTAAAACAATCTCTGTCGATCAATAGCCTAACGACCAAACAATCGACCAATCGACTAATTGGGGTCAGCCCTATAGCCCATGTTCTAAGAAAAGACCTGCTACTGTCACCTGACTCTCTTGAGGAGGTGAGCAAGAGAACTTGTGCTGCTGAACAGAATGAGCTGAGACATCCTGAATGAGGCAGGCCAGTGCCAGTAAAAATGTGTTCATCACACTCGTATGTACTTGTAGTGACGACTGGCGGTCATAAACGAACACTGAGAAAGGGTTCCTGAGGAACAGTTTAAAACAGCCACTCGTGTCAGAAGTAACATGCTGGAAACTGTGAATGAATGGAAATAAATAAAAAGGGTATTTTGAACATTTCAAAGCCTTAGCTCATGGTCTTTCCATGTACAGCACATATTGCAAATTCTGGGGAGAAAACTGGTTCAATGCCATACATCATGGGGGGAAACGAGGAGAATACTAACTGTAAGTCGCTCTGGATAAGAGCATCTGCTAAATGACTAAAATGTAAATGTAATACTGTATTGCTTCTATTGTTTCCCCAGTCCAGTCTGTTACACTGCTAGATGTTGAGGGAGAGTGCTACAGCACTGCTAGAAGACAGTATTAAAAACCCTAATTAAGTTTGCTAATGAGGCATTGTCACCGCTGGGCTGAGATAATGACCCCTGCTGAGGTGTCAGAGCTGCCTAGGACTCCACATGGCTGTTAAAGACACCATGCTCTCACACTCCACACTGGGGCCCTGTAGCCAGTAGTCCCCTGCTGCATGCCCTAGTTTGTGTGTGTGAGTTGGAGAAACCTTATTGTTTTTTTCCCTTCATTGTCTCTCTAACAGGAGATCTGGAGGCCTTTAAGAAGCAGTCCTTTATCCTGAAGGAGGGAGTGGAGTACAGAATAAAGATCAGCTTCAAAGTGAGAGCACAGTTCTGATCTTTTGCAGTGGTCCTTGCTGACATGTAAAGGTACAGGTAACTGCCAAAATAAAGGAAACACCAACATAGTCTCTTAATAGGGTGTTGGGCCACCACGAGCCAAAACAGCTTCAATGCACTTTGGAATAGATTTTACAAATGTCTGGAACTCTATTGTAGGGATGCGACACCATTCTTCCACGAGAAATTCCGTCATTAGGTGTTTTTTTGATGGTGGTGGAAAACGCTGTCTCAGGCGCCGCGCCAGAATCTCCCAAGGGTTCAATTGGTTTGAGATCTGGTGACAGACGGCCATGGCCTATGGTTTACATCGTTTTCATGCTCATCAAACCATTCAGTGATCACTCGTGCCCTGTGGATGGGGGCATTGTCATCCTATAGTGGCATAGCAATGGTAGCCAAAATAATGGCCTGCCCAGCATTTTTATGCATGATGTTAATTGCTTGATTAACCCAGGAGCCACACCTGTGTGGAAGCACCTGCTTTCAATATACTTTGTATCCCTCATTTACTCAAGTGTTTCCATTATTTTGGGAGTTACCTGTACAATATGTAAGTTATTGCACAATTGACCTGAAATAAAACAAAAGAGATTAAATGTAGTTCAATTCACACAAATGAAAGCTGTTTGTATAAAGACCCCCTCAGTTCCCTAAAAAGGCAGTCGCTATACTTTTCTTTCCCACCCACTAGAAATCAAAAACTCAGATTGTGCCATTAATGAACTCGGTTTACCGGTAGGTATTGTATTTTTCAGATTTCATATAATGCTTGTTGCCATGGTTCACAAGGTCTTTAAATTGCCTATTTCTGTCAGATGAGCTTGCGATAAGCTAGATTGATTTTCCATGCCACTAACAATGCCTCTGTCTCTGCAGGTGAACAAGGAGATTGTCTCGGGACTCAAGTATGTCCAGCAGACCCACAGGAAAGGAGTGAGAAGTGAGTGCTTGCTGCTTCCTATCCCTCTTGTTTGTTCCCTCCTGACCTCCATCTCAACAGCACAGGCCTTCCTCCCATAGTAAATGTGGGAAATGATGACCTAGACTCAAGCAAATGTTGACATCAACGTTGAAGTTTCCCACTACCATCAGTTTCTGCAGATGCCCTGTTAATGGAATGTACAAGGTGATACATTGTCATGGTTTCCAAATGTTGGTCCTAACAGAATTGAAGAGATAAGTGGCATGATGCCACATCAACACCGTTGCTTTAGACAATAAGGGAATCAGTTTAAATGAATTAGTTCAACGAAGAGCTGTAAACACTTAAGGCCTGTAGAGACAACCATTGTTTAATGACGTTGACAGACAGCCCCGGCCCACACACTGCCTTCCCTTTTTAATCTGCCAAGAGAAACAGGCAGAAGGGCCAGGGCCTGAAATTGAGATATTGTTTGAAACCGGATGCACAAGTCAAGGCTGAAAAACAGACAACACTGTCAATAGAGATATTATTGAGAAATTGCTTTGGGATGCTTTCATCTCATGTTTTTACTGAGCAGAGGGGCAGGGCGTGAAAAATGTTTGTTTGAAACTGGATGCAAGTCGAGGCACGAAACAGCCTGTTGTGTCAATTGCTTTATTAGTGAGTCGTGTTTTGTGAGGCTTATCGAGAAATCAAAATAAATTAGAGCAGGCCTCCCGAGTGGCGCAGCGGTCTAAGGCACTGCATCGCAGTGCTTTAGGCGTCACTACAGACCCGGGTTCAATCCCAGGCTGTATCACAGCCGGCCGTGACCGGGAGACCCATGAGGCGGTGCACAATTGGCCCAGCGTCGTCCGGGTTAGGAGAGGGTTTGGCCCATCGCGCTCTAGCGACTCATTGTTGCGGGCCGGGTGACTGCAAGCTGACTTTGGTCGCCAGCTGGACTGTGTTTCCTCCAACACATTGGTGCGGCTGGCGAGCAGTGTGTCAAGAAGCAGTGCGGCTTGGCAGGGTTGTGTTTCGGAGGACGTATGGCTCTCGACCTTCGCCTCTCCCGAGTCCGTAGGGGAGTTGCAGCGATGGGACAAGACTGTAACTACCAATTGGATATCACGAAAAAGGGGTAAAAGTACAAACAAAATAATAATGGAGCAAAACAGTCAGTTGTTTTTCATTAGTCCTGTTTATTGATAACTTTCTTCCCAGAGAGCTAGTATTTTCTCCAAGTAGTTACTCCCTGTTTCATTCAGGTTTTCCGTTTAGTGCCTAATGAACACCACCCTGTATTTCTTGTCCTCCCTGGTGATTCAAACACCCCATCTTTTCTCTCGGTCTCTGTAGTTGACAAGTCAGACTACATGGTGGGGAGCTACGGGCCGAGGCCGAATGAGTACGACTTCCTGACCCCGCTGGAGGAGGCTCCTAAAGGCATGCTGGCCCGCGGCACCTACAACATCAAGTCCAAGTTCACCGACGACGATAAGCACGACCACCTCTCCTGGGAGTGGAACCTCAACATCAGGAAAGATTGGAAAGACTAAGAAAGAGGCCTTCAGAACCAAACCCCACAACCCACAACCAAGTCCCCATTTCTCCATTAGTTAGTTTTCTTCTACTTCATTCCATCCTCATGTCTTCATTCCGACCCTTCCATCCCTCTGTCTCTCCCACGTATCTTCCGATTTATCCGTCTGCATTAGTAGCAGCAGCAGAAGCAACGGCCCCCTCTGTCCGTCCATCCCCCCCTCTGCTTTCATTGGTTGCACAAAACCCACCACCATTGTTTCACTATCCTCAACCTGCCATCCATGCAACCTTAAAGGCCCAGTGCAGTCAAAAATGTGATTTTCCTGTGTTTTATATATATATACACACTGAGGGAGGAATAAGATTGTGAAAATGATAATGCCCTTTCAGTGTTGGAGCTGTTTGAAAAGACCGCCTTGGTGGGATGGAGTTTTGGCTTCCCTGGTGACATCACCAGTCGGTAAATTAGTTAATAGACCAATAATGAATAGTTCCAAACCTCTCTGCCAATCACAGCTAGTTTTCCCTTCCCCACTGAGGCCACTCCCAGACAGTCCTAGCCAAATTCTTGCTTGAGAAATTGCTCTTTGCTAAGAAGCTATTTTTGTTTCTTTTTGACTGTTTTAATTGAAAACAATCACAGTAAGGTACTTAATTGTTACCCAGAAATGATTGATATATAAAAACGGCTGCATTGGACCTTTAAGTCTCCCATAGCTGTACTGTGCAGGATCTATCCTCCAACCCCACCGCTCATGGTTTGTCCTGCTTGAAGAGATTAAACACCCCTTCGCTCCCTAAATGGTCTTCCTGTCAGTAAGAAGTACATGTGGAAAAGCAAGTCTACAATCAACTTTTCATTTTGCCTTTTTTTTTAATATATAATTGTATGAATAATAGTATACTGTGGCTTTGTTCACATTGCTGTTGATATTAATCAGCTTTTATGGTCATTCCTTCCCTGCCATGTTTTGCTGCCCACTTTTAGCATTCCTTTGCTTGCCTCCTCCCTAGTTTTTTTAAATATTTTACCAAGACCTGCCTTGTTAAAGATATTCTCCGGAACCTTTATATACTTTTTTTGCCAGTAGTTCTGAAAGTAGCACCCACGAGCCAAAAGTGGTCCCTGAAAATTGCATGTGTCACAAATATGCAGATATGTGCACCACGTCATTGCGCTCTCTCTCGCTCTACTGTGTGTGCGTCTTGCTAGCCGTCACTCAAATGGTGAGGGGCTGAAGCTCATTGGCTGAAACTCGAATTACTAGGGGACTTGCCCACGTGGGGGTAAATGTAGGGGGGAAAAGTACCGGAGCATGTCTTTAAACGTACAGTGAATTAATAATGAGCTGCTTTACTTCAGCTCATCCCAGCCCCCTTAAATGTATTAACCCTTTCCTCTTACATGGGGATTGGGGCCAAGGTAACCTGATGTAGCAGGTGTAAAAAAAGAAACGCCTGAAACTAGATTCCCTACATAAGAGGTATTCAACTCTTACCCTACGACATCTGGAGCCTGCTGGTTTTCTGTAATATGTGGAGGAGGAGTTAAGATGGAGTGTCGCCTTGTTTACGTCCAAAAACGGAAGTTGCATCACTGGGCCTCGTTCCATTTCCCCTGAAAACAGGAACATCCGGTTGTTGGGGACTCGGCAGAGGCTAAGGCCAAGAAGTGAAAGATATTATGACATTGGAGGGGGAAAAAAGTGTGGATGCCCCAGCGCTGCCTTATACCGGAAGATCAAAATAGTCACGTTTAACTCACCAATAATCAGTTTACTACTCTTGCTCAGCTATCATGGTAGAGCACTAACAGATGTTGCATGCCTTGGGCTGTATGTTGTATGTCATGGGGTGCCATCAGGTAGACTCACTCAAGGGCATATTCTAGTATCAACTGTTCACCATCCTAACCTCTTAGCTGGTTGAGATTCTCCCTGTAGTGTTTACACACATGCTGCTCCCTGCCTGTTTTGTCTAAACTCAACCTCCACTAGTAAACACAAGTAAAAATGGTAGTTAGAATGGGAATAGAATACACCACCAAGAATTTACCAATGTGTTTTTTCCTTGCCCACCCCAGCAAGCCACTTCATCAGTATTGATAACCCTTGGCACTCTTATGTTCCTTAGCCATGAGGCCTTATCGTCGACCTTGGTCGCGTGAAAAAGAAAGACATGATTTTTGTTGGTCTTTTTTTTTGTTTTGTTGCCTTAATGTACATCAATCCCCAGTCAGATTTCCCTCCTTCCCCCTCACTCAAATTATGTTGCGACCCTTAGAGCCTGCTGTCGGAGGTCAAAGGTGATGACAAGTACCAGAGAAAGCACAGGAGTAGAGCATGATTCACCGTCTGCTGCTTGAGACATTGACAGTGTTTCAGCTCTCATTAGGAACAGGAGCTGGTAGGGTTAAGATGTACACCTCCACAGTCACACCCAGCCTGTGCCCAATGACATATTGACGAAAAGAGACGTTGATGGAAAAACGGTCACGTTTGCACAGAGTAGGATGTGCTAGCAGAAAATGTGTGATACTGTTTGAGTATGTTAAGAGGGAGGGATTTTGGATCAGAAAGTGGAATTGACATGTACTGTACCCTAAGCATATGGATGTAAAAGTGTTTCAGATATTTTGAATGATCTTATGCTTTTCCATACATTCCTTCACACATTGTACAGTTTCAATGAAGATGCTGGCATGCTGGTGGGGTTGTATAAATATTTGATTGTCATTGCTCTTCTTGGACAATAAAGATTTTGCTCAACTTGGTCTGTTGTGTACAGAGTGTGTCTGGTTTTCAAAGTAGCTATGTTTATTTGTGGGTAAAATAAGTAAAACCATTTCCATTCTTGATCTATTCATCAATCACATTTGACAACTTCTCAAAAGATTTCTACTAGTCACATCTTTTTAGGCTAGAGGCCAATCCTCAAAACAGGTTTAAGTTTTTGAGATACCCCTACCCGAGGTATAACGAAGCACAACCATGTTTTTCCATATCGCTAAGGTCTCCCATATATGAAATGGATGGTTGTATAAAAATATCTTATTGCAAAAGTGGTTCAATTGATAGATATTGTGACACACAAACTTGCAGAATAATGCCTGGCTGGAGGGGGAGTGGGCCACCTAAGCTCATATAACCCACAATTGCAAGCTCTGATATTGCTAAAATGTGTTGTACAAGTAATCAATTGTCTGCTCTTCATACAGTTGAAGTCGGAAGTTTACATACACTTAGGTTGGAGTCATTAAAACTTGTTTTTCAACCACTCCACAAATGTCTTGTTAACAAACTATTGTTTTGGCAAGTCGGTTATGACATCTACTTTGTGCATGACACAAGTAATTTTTCCAACAATTGTTTACAGACAGATTATTTCACTTATAATTCACTGTATCACAATTCCAGTGGGTCAGAAGTTTACATACACTAAGTTGACTGTGCCTTTAAACAGCTTGGGAAATTCCAGAAAATGATGTCATGGCTTTAGAAGCTTCTGTTAGGCTAACTGACATCATTTGAGTCAATTGGAGTTGTACCTGTGGATGTATTTCAAGGCCTACCTTCAAACTCAGTGCCTCTTTGCTTGACATCATGGGAAAATCAAAAATAAATCAGCCAAGACATTTGTACAAACAATAGTACGCAAGTATATACACCATGGGACCACGCAGCCGTCATACCGCTCAGGAAGGAGACGCGTTCTGTCTCCTAGAGATTAACGTACTTTGGTGTGAAAAGTGCAAATCAATCCCAGAACAACAGCAAAGGACCTTGTGAAGATGCTGGAGGAAACAGGTACAAAAGTATCTATATCCACAGTAAAACGAGTCCTATATCGACATAACCTGAAAGGCCGCTCAGCAAGGAAGAAGCCACTGCTCCAAAACCGCCATAAAAAAAGCCAGACTATGGTTTGCAACTGCACATGGAGACAAAGATCGTACTTTTTGGAGAAATGTCCTCTGGTCTGATGAAACAAATATAGAACTGTTTGGCCATAATGACCATCGTTATGTTTGGAGGAAAAAGGGGAACGCTTGCAAGCCGAAGAACACCATCCCAACCGTGAAGCACGGGGGTGGCAGCATCATGCTGTGGGAGTGCTTTGCTGCAGGAGGGACTGGTGCACTTCACAAAATAGATGGCATCATGAGGAAGGAAAATTATGTGGATATATTGAAGCAACATCTCAAGACATCAGTCAGGAAGTTAAAGCTTGGTCGCAAATGGGTCTTCCAAATGGACAATGACCCCAAGCATACTTCCAAAGTTGTGGCAAAAGGGCTTAAGGACAACAAAGTCAAGGTATTGGAGTGGCCATCACAAAGCCCTGACCTCAATCCTATAGAAAATGTGTGGTCAGAACTGAAAAAGCGTGTGCGAGCAAGGAGGCCTACAAACCTGACTCAGTTACACCAGCTCTGTCAGGAGGAATGGGTCAAAATTCACCCAATTTATTGTGGGAAGCTTGTGGAAGGCTACCCGAAACGTTTGACCCAAGTTAAACAATTTAAAGGCAATGCTACCAAATACTAATTGAGTGTATGTAAACTTCTGACCCACTGGGAATGTGATGAAAGAAATAAAAGCTGAAATAAATCATTCTCTCTACTATTATTCTGACATTTCACATTCTTAAAATAAAGTGGTGATCCTAACTGACCTAAGACCTAAATGAATTTTTACTAGGATTAAATGTCCGGAATTGTGAAAAACTGAGTTGAAATGTATTTGGCTAAGGTGTATGTAAACTTCCGACTTCAACTGTAGACAAATGAAGAGCATTAGGATATCTTAAAGCGTTTAGGAAATAGACCTGTAAGCACACAGATACAATAGGCGGAAATATAAACTATGAATATTTATGATGAATGTAAACTTCACTTTTTGGTAGCTGTTCAATCGACAACTTTCAATGTCAAATTTGCTGTCATTCAGTGCTGTATGGTCCTGTCTGACAAAAATGCATACAGTAACACGTTTTTTGATGATGTGGCTATTGTAATCAGCTCTAAAGCAAGTGTGGTCAGACACTGAAAACTGAATTTATTTCCAGTCAAAGGTTCCTCTGTGGATTTTATATGTTTATAATTACATTAGGGGGTCCCCCTAGATTTGACTCCAAATCCAACATGGCTGCCACATTACCATTAAATGGTGGCTTAATTACCTTTACATGTACGTGTATTAAATTAGATTTTTATTTTATTTTTGTACTGTACTTATGACCTGTACTCAAGACAATTTCTATGTACTTCAACTATGTTAGTAAACCAATATGCCCACCATATACACTCAAACACCTTTGTCTGGATTCCCTGAGACAGTTTCTGACAGTTTGTGCAGTACCATGTTAGACCATCATACTTCAACGCTAAAACCATTGTACATTTCCATGGTATAAGTGAAAGCACCATAGTAGCACCATTGTACATTTTTATAAGGGCCAAACCGTTTGGACGCTACAGACGTTTTCATGAGAAGACCGATTTTCGGATGTCGCCTGGTCTGACAAACACTGCTGCTTAAACAGATGGATTTTGATGGGGATTTTTTAAATATGCAAATTAGATTTTCGTGCCAGCACGGACATCTACTCTCTCTATATATATATAAAAAAGAGAAAACCCATGCAGCCTTGTTTACAAGTTGGAACACTGGAACGTGATATGTAATCTACACATCGATTAGGCTGATACAAATCCTAATTATTTAGTTGAATGATTTTCAATTTGAGCGTCACTATTTCTATATAGCCTACACTTTCTCGTTCTGAACTTCTAACGCGAGTGGGGCGGGTGTGGCTTCCTGACAATGATCAAGAGCAGATGCTCACCGATTTGACACCTCCAGACACTGCCAAAACATCAGCTATGCAGGTGTCGGCTATCGCTGGTTAACTTTGATCTGACTGAATCTAGGCCTTGGTCTGCTACTTCAGGGTTTCCCAAACCCCCCAGTTTTGGTTTTTGCTTTTGTTGTTCTTTTTTTATTATTCTTTTTTTATGATCACTTTAACAGTTACTTTAGTTAAGAACTTAACGTAACACATTCGAGCAACATTTTTCTATAAAAGTAAGTTCTATATGCTTTATTACATGTGAAGCCATATAGTGGATATGTGACTACTTTATGAAAGTGGATATGTTGATCTAGTGCAGGCCACTCCGACCTTGTTCCTGGAGAGCTGTAGGTTTTCCCCAGTTGTAACTAACCTGATTGAGTTTATCAACCAGCTAATATTAGAATCAGGTTGACTAGATTAGGGTTGGAGTGAAAACCTACAGGACAGTAGCTTTCCAGGAAAAGGGTTGGAGAGCCTTGATGTAGTGGATATGTTGTCTTTTGTAAAACGATACACAAAAATAGGAAACTCACACTGTCATTACTGATTGTGATGTAATTATTAATGTATCTTGGTCTTGACTTTTTCTTTTTACCTACTAAGAGTCCTCTTTAAAAGTCCAGTGCAGTAAAAACTTGATTCTCCTGTGTTATATATATATATATATATATTTCCACACTATGAGGTTGGAATAATACTGTGAAAATGATAATACCCTTTTAGTGCAAGAGCTGTTTGAAAAGACTGCCTGAAATTTCAGCCTGTTTTGGTGGGATGGAGTTTTGGCCTGCCTGGTGACATCACCAGGTGTTTAAATTAGTTAATAGACCAATAAGAGAGTTCTAAACCTTTAGTTTTCAGTTTCCCCCTCCCCCCTCCCCACTTCCAGACAGTCCTAGCAAAATGCTTGCTTGTTAATTGCTCTTTGCTAAGAAGCTCTGTTTATTTTTTACCATTTTAATTGAAAACCCTCACAGTAAGGTACTTGTTACCCAAAAATGATTTGATATTGAGATAAAAACAGCTGCATTGGACCTTTAATGAAAAGCACAATATAAATAACATTTGCATTTTCTTGCACATTCAGTGCTTCCCTAATGTCTCCATTAGGTAAGGTGTTGATCATGAGTTTTATTCTCTTCACCTCACAGGAATTGTGGCGGGCAAGATGGCGAGCTTAAATTACCATACTGTATTTTATTTTTGACGTTGTGTAAATATTAAATTACAAATATATATAGAAAGGCACATTGTCAAAATACAATTTGGCATGCATTTAAAAAAAACGCAGTAAACATTCAAAAGACTTGACCCATCTTGCCTGTCTACTAACGAACAGGTCTCTGTCACAGTATGAGCGCCCACCATCTCCGTCCTTTTCTAAATAAAAGAGACCATTACTACTACATCACTGGATGAGGAGAGGGCCCCTGTACATAAATATACACATAAATATACATTCACAGGAGAGAAAAAAATTAACATGCGCATACAGTTTGGACCAACTTTTAACAGTAGTCAGCTCAAGTACAGTATTGACCCAGACTCGTCCTGAGAGAGACAAACCAATCACTTCACCTTTCCCCAAACAACATGCCAAACAAGCCGGAAATTGGTGTGTGTGTTTGGCACATTTTTGTGGAATGTGCATGTCAAAACCTAATAACAACCTTCTCCGCCTCTCCTCAGAACTGAAGGACCTGACGTTGGCATCGCCCCCCAGTCCTTTTTAGGTGTCGAGTGGTATATACTCTGGAGTAAAATCATGTTATCGTAAGCGCGCACTTTGCATGGTTATTAAAATATATCTTAAAAACACATGTATCCTTAAACAAGGCAATGCAGAAGCGAAGCACAAAATATTTCGGTCTAAAAAACAAAAAAAGATCAACTTATTTCAGAATTTGAACAGGAACACCCTACAGTACCCTGTGAATCCATAGGAGGTGCAGTTCAGCTTGTTATACAGTAGATCGAGTAATGAGTGAAGTCAACGCAAAGGCGAATAACAACCCTGCAAAAACTATCCAGTTATAAATCCCAAAATGTCATTGAACAAATGCATCGTTGGTCTTCTATCAGAGCGGAACGCTGTTTTTTATGCTGGGTTTTGTTCCCGGTATGTGCCTTGTGAGTTGGGCAAGAGACAGGAACTTTTAACACTTTTCTCCGTATAGAGGTTTGGCAGATGAGGCTCATTTCGAGAGTTTGCTGATGACGCGGATGAGAGCGGCATTCTCGTCCTTTAACCTCTGGTTGTCTGCTCGGAGATCCACCAGCACCTAGAAATATACGATAACAAGGGGGGAGTCAAACAACAGTTTTGTTTATCATGATCAGTTGATGGAAATCTATTGGTTATGTTACAGATAATGCAATGTAGAACAGTACAGAATATAACAATATTCTCAGCACAAATTTTGGGGTTGTTTTGGTTAGTGTTTGGGGTAGATTGTCGTGTTTGTGTAATTTGGAGTTGTTTTGAGTACTTTTATGTGGTTAGTGTTTTTGAGGTTGTTTTGGGTTGTTGAATAGTTTGTGGTAGCTTATGGTTAGTGTTTGGGGTAGTTTGCTAACAATTATGCAGGTTAATTAAAGTCTGAACAGACAAAATATGAGTTAAATAGGCTAGCCCCAGTGACTGAACAATTCCCTTATACCTTCAGTTCATCCTCCAGTTCCACTGCTTTTCTCTGGAGTGCTCTCTTCTCCTGCAAGAAAAACAGATACTGATTTTATAACTCACTCCCACACAGGTATGCAGCCTTTACGGCTAATGACATTAGGTTATATTCCATTTGACCTCAACTGATCCAATAAATGAATAATTTTCTGAATTGGAAAGCTAAAAGTGAAATGGACCCTAAACCTGAATGCAGACAGTTTAAGACGGGACTCACAAATCTCTCCAGTTCCTGCAGGGCCGGCCTCTCTGTGTTGCTCTCTTGACTCTGCAATGGAGACAGACACACAGGTACAACAGGGCTATTGTGTGACATGCACAGCGCAACACAGAAGCTGAGCGGTATAATGCCGACACATTCTGTGTGCTATAATCTGGAATCCATCTTTGTGTTCATACAATACTGTGTATTGTTTGTGTTACACAACTTCCCTCCACGTTGTCAGAGGCGGACACAGAATACAGTCAGGTCCCGCCACATGACCAGCGACAGCACTTCTAGGATCTGTCCCAATACCCCTCTTCTCCCTCCTTTCCACTGCTATGTGGATCTAATATATTTAAGCAATAAGGCACCTCTGGGGTTTGTGATATATGGTCAATATACCCCGGCTGTTCTTATGCACGACGCAACGCAGAGTGCCTGGACACAGCCCTTAGCCGTGGTATATTGGCTATATATCAAACCCCAGAGGTGCCTTATTGCTATTATAAACTGTTTACCAACATAATTAGAGCAGTACAATAACTTTTGTCATAACCGTGGTATACGGTCTGATATACCACAGCTGTCAGCCAATCAGAATTCAGGGCTCGAACCACCCAGTTTATAATGAAACGGAATACCTGATAATTACATCCAGACTTATCTGTAGTTATGAGCGAGAGAAGACAAGGGAAAGAGTCATGGCACATGGCTTTGCTGTACAAAATGGCCATCAACATCCAGAGAGGATCATATCCTCACCTGTCGGAGTCTCTCCAGCTCCACTTTGCTCTGGCTGAGCACCAGCGCCGTCTCCTGCAGCTTGTCTCTAAGCAACCCGTTCTCCTGCAGCACCGACATGTACAGCTAGAGGGCGACACCAAACAGGGAGTCGGTCAAAGGCAGAGGACATCAGCCTGGATATAGCCTAGCCACTGCAGTTGTAAATACATTCAGTTTAAGTGGTTTAAACTCCTATTTCACAGCTAGTCAGCTGTGTCTATTCATTCTCCTCTTCAGAGCCTGTTTTTCTCTCACTTATTAAAACCTTAGCTACCATCTCTCAAGTGCCTGAAGAATGTGTGTATTTAAATCACTGGGAGTTGTCAACAATGCCATACCATTTTGTAGTCTGGTGAAAAATCTCCCAACTGAGGCTCACTGCAAAGATAGACATAGGGTACATGGTTTACTCAATATAAAGAGGTTTAGTAATTCAGTATACTGTAGTATAGAAATGAAAAACACTTACCTGGGTGAACTATGACGGTGGCTTTCATCCTGTTGTGCTTCATCCATTGCATCCAAATGTTCATTCTTATAAAAAAAAGATCTAGTGAATAATGACTATTGTAACAAATACCATGTTGACAATGGTACGTTTGACATTGATCACTAATATTTACCAGGTATGTTAATACAAGACCACTTTTGTGACAAAGAATCAGTGTGGGGGAAAAGTCCTATCTTCAGGCCTACATTATAAAGCAGTTAAAATACAGAAATATAGCAATTACACAACTGAAAAAGGGGAAAAACAGCATTTCAGGTCAGGTATGGGGTTCCTGTTCTGAGTATGAGGTTAGGACATACTGTGTCATTTCCTCTTTGTCTTTGTAGGACATTACATTTAATTTTGTACTAGTGGCTTGTTGGATGTGGACAAGAAAGAGTGAGATTGTCTATGATATTGGCTGATAGTCAAATTAAAGTTCAATCAGTTTATACAAAGAGGAAATGGTCAAACAATTAGAACAAGGACATCAATAGCTCTAGCATGAATACTATGAATATGTCTGACGGGGTTCCTCCACTTACCCCTAGCTGAACCACCCCGGTGGAGCGTCGCTCTCTCCTCCCCTTCCGTCGGTCCCTCACTCCTAGCCGCGTCTCTCCCTCGGGCCCGACCTCCTTCACTGGGTCAGTGTCTACAATAGAATAGGAACAGAATGACATTGCTAGATCACAAAGGCATTCAACAGCATGGCTCTAAACTAACTTTTCCCACCGGTGGCACTGGTGCTACCAACTTCTTCAGTTGACGGCACCAGCACATGATTTGGTTGCACCAATTTTTTGCCGCTGCGCGCCGATAACGACCTGACCTGTGTCCCATAATGTACCTGCATTCCATACAGAACCAGGCTAATAATGACTAGCCATCTTTTAAATTTGCATGCCCTTGCAGGGTGACATTCAGATAAATTTGCCAGTGGCACACAGGGCCAATGCCAACTGAAAGTTACTGGGCCGAATTAAAAGAATGCTGGCCATGGAAAGCAGATGATGCACGCATCAATTAAATGTTATGTTTAATTTTCAGGCTGCGTAAGTAGCCTATAGCAGGGCTCTCTAACCCTGTTCCTGGAGAGATACTGTCCTGTAGGTTTTCGCTCCAACACTAATCTAGCGCACCTGATTCTAGCTGGTTGATAAGCTGAATCAGGTTAGTTACAACTGGGGATTAAATAAAAACCTCCAGGGACAGGGTTGGAGAGCCCTGACCTATAATGACCTACCCTCCATACAAAACAAATAAAACTGAACAATCCCAAAAAGGGTGTTATTGCTAGCGATTGTAGGGCCCTATAAAATATGTAGCATCTTTTGTGAAATTCTGTTTTCCCGGTTTTCACTCTCAAAATCACACTTTTAAAAAATAGAAAAACTGCTAAAATGTGATGTTCTTAGTCCACAACAATGCTTAAACCACATCGGGAGAACACTTTTGAGGTCTGGGAACAACAACAAAAAACTATTTGGAGGGCGTAGTTGCCCTTTAATTACATTTTGTGCCTAGCAAGAGACCATTGTGTTTGGCTAGCAGTGTTTTTGTAATGTACAATGTAGGCTATATGTGATGGCAGAGTTTGCTAAACAAATGCCCTGCAATTGTTACAAATCATCAAGATATCATTCGGCACTACATTGCAGTCAACATTTCATTGGCAAGGCCTTTAGAAATGTTCATTCAAACAGCGCATGACTCAATTTTGCATCACAAAGATTCAACCAAGACTTCGGACCAAACTTTATGAATCCCTGGTCTGTATACCCATTGTTGCATACCTTGATAATAAAAAAAAAGTAGCAAATTGTGAACCAAAAACTAACGTGAACAGCAACAACAAAAAACAATAAAAATCACTGGCACCCTAGCGACCAATTAAAGTCAAAGGGTCGCAAATACCCATTTTGGTCGCAGTTTTGAGCCCTTAACAGACACTAAGGCAAGGCTAGGGCATGCATCTGATATTGCCAACTTGATGTTTTCATAATCCTGTCTTCCTGAATGGCATTACTATTAATATTAAATGAAAACAGCAAATTTTTCCACCACAGTCCCACTCACCTCTCTCAGCAGGTGTTATGGTGACTATAGGACTGACATGCAGGATGTTGCTAGGTGATGGATCAGCTGGTTTGGCCACGCTCTTCTCTGCCTCCTTCAAGTCAGTGAGCGTCACACCCTGTCACAGGAAACAAGCAAAAATCATGTTTATTATTTATGCTGAAAGGTGGTCAGTTAAGGTGACGAGATCCATTTTAAGTCCTCTGTAAGAGACGTAAAGTGATGGTTTATTGTGGCCAGTACCTGTGTGGAGCGGCGAGACTGGCGCATGAGGCGTGATCGTGCTTTCCTCTGAGACTCAGACTCCTCGTCTCTTACTGGGGCCTGGAACCTGAGGGGCAAACATCCACACAGCTCCATTAGAACCCCTAGATTCACAATGCTCCAAAAGAACATCCATACAGCTCCATTAGAACCCTTAGATTCAGAATGGTCCAAAAGAATCCATCCACATAGCTCCATTCCATTAGAACCCTTAGATTCCGAACCGTAACAAGGGTTTGAGTTTTAGTGAGGGAACCTTTTGCATTTCTATACAATTAAATAAACTGAATCAGAAACGATTCACACTGACACGTAACAACAGTGAATGTTCAGTTAGTTGTAATTATGAATTGCATAAAATCATCAACTTTTTACATAGATATCAATTTTCTCAAATTACATAGCGTTCACATTTGTATTCCTAGGCATTACTAATCAAGCTCCGCACAAACAGACATCAATGGAGCACACAGATGATCGTATTATCACATTCACATTAATTATTAGAATATTACTTACAAAAAATATCTTATTTTTTGTTCCTAACTTTTTTGATAAGATTTGTACAGATTCTCACATTTTCCACAAGAGCCCCTGACCTTAAAGTTTGGGAACCACTGTACTAACCGCTCTCTCTGTTTGCTTCCACTCTCTGTAGTCTCCTGCATGCATTTCAGCCTGCCTCAACTTCACCACTGAGCGCCACATCAATGTCTGTCTCAGTAGCCTACTCTCTGTAAAGCAAAGTTATTATGATAACTTAGTAGCCTATTTTTTGCTCCTGCTGAGGTACGCTCTGTTTTACATTAGCTTCATACTTCATCCTTCTAGCACACGAGTCAAACTCATTCCACGGAGGGCTGAGTGTCTGCGGGTTTTCGTACCACCTTTGTACTTGATTGATGAATTAAGGTCAGAAATTAGTAAGGAACTCCCCTCACCTGGTTGTCTAGGTCTTAATTGAAAGGAAAAAACTAAAACCCGCAGACACTCGGCCCTCCATGGAATGAGTTTGACACCCCTGTTCTAACTGGATAAATAATACTAGCCAGAGCCCCTTCAACGTTACTGAAATATAAGTCTCTACCGACAGCTAGCCACCTGACTGACTGACATATCTATAAGCGACTATTTACCAGTTGTGCATTCATTCACCAAGTTGGTTTTTATTTGGGGGATGTCTGTAAATTGCCTTTTGTCCAGCATCTCTAGTTGACTCCTTGAGCCGACTCTGAGATGGGGTAGTTAGTTTCACGTCTCAGGCCCTCGGCCAGTGCTGCGAGAGGGCGGAGTTAGCCGTTTGAGAGAGTGGCAAATGTGCTGCTAAAAAGGCTAATCCGGGGGACGCAGGCGAACATAACGAACACACCACTGTTCATTATTCCACCCGTTCACAAAGAGGCAGGTAAGATTAGAACTCAGTCAGATAAAAAAAAAAAAAGCATTCTGAGCTTTGATCCATGCTGGAAGCAATACTTAGATGTTGACCCACAATCAAAACACATTGATAGTGCTTTAACAAATGCCTCTGTGTTGAGCGTCTTTCATTCGTTAGCTCCCATCATCACTTCCCTCTTATGTACCAAACCCTGCCTCCTGCTAGACCAACTATTCACATATCTTCCCTATAGTTGTGCCAGGCCACTAAGCTTTAATGTGTGTTTACTGTGTGTCGTGTGGCTCTTACTTCCGTCTGTCTGGGTTGGTGTTGTTGGGACTGTCAGCCAGGGGGTCTTTCCTCTGGGGGGTGGGCTGGACCCGGGCCGTACGGCTGGCTCTGTCCTGGTCCCGCTCCTCCACATCCTTCTCCTCTGGAGTCTGCTGGAACACAGGCAAGACAGGACCATAATCAATACAGGAAAATAATAACATTCCTCTTGACAGTCATCGATTCACTGTTGCTAGGCTTATGATTCAACATTTTCTTGACATTCAAATGGAAAGGACAATTTGTGATAATCAACAGCTAAGATACAAAATAAAAAATAACTAAATGTGTAAAGCACGACAGACCCAGGTAGACTACACAACATCTACCGTACAGCTTAAGATACATTGAGACATGTCTTACCTTCTCAGCAGGGCTGACGGTGGAGGTGGCACTCTCTGTGTCTGGACTGGATAGAGTGGAGCTTTCTAAGAAAGACAAACAGGAAGTGTACTCTGGTCAGTGGGTATTCATGACTGGGTATTCATAATTGCCATACCACTTGACCTGAGCCTTTTAAAAATGTGAAGATGTACTTCAATAAGTCTTCATTCTTCATGAAAGCAGATGTCTGTGTCTGTGTGTGTGTGTGTGTGTATATATATGACCAGCCATATTATATACCAGGGCTGCTCTCTTTCTCCTCGCTGAGCTCCAGGCCTTCAGACCTCCTCTCTTTAGACTGGTCCAGCATGTTCATCTTTTCCCTGCTGCTCATTCTGCTCACTGCCCCCCTGAAACACACACAGATGACTATTATCAGCATTTCTCTCCCCTTCTCCAGAAGTGTGCTCTCGTTCACTCCCCTTCATGCATTGAAAAGCTTTGGATTGGTGCATACATGGGAGAAGATAATGTTCCGAATGTAGCCATGAAATTCACTGGAGGAGCGCATCCAGTTCTGACATTGTCCAACACAATCCCTGCAATTCTTTATAAGGAAGATGCCTTGTTAATAGTCAGCCATCTTTGTAAAATAACATTAGTTAATGAAGAACTATCCAATTGAATCTCATCTAAATTTCTTATGAAGACAAAACCATCTTTCTTCATGAAAATAATATATACAGTGAAGGAAAAAAGTATTTGATCCCCTGCTGATTTTGTACGTTTGCCCACTGACAAAGACATGATCAGTCTATAATTTTAATGGTAGGTTTATTTGAACAGTGAGACAGAATAACAACAAAAAAATCCAGAAAAATGCATGTCAACAATGTTAGAAATTGATTTGCATTTTAATGAGGGAAATAAGTATTTGACCCCTCTGCAAAACATGACTTAGTACTTGGTGGCAAAACCCTTGTTGGCAATCACAGAGATCAGACGTTTCTTGTAGTTGACCACCAGGTTTGCACACATCTCAGGAGGGATTTTGTTCCACTCCTCTTTGCAGATCTTCTCCAAGTCATTAAGGTTTCGAGGCTGACGTTTGGCAACTCGAACCTTCAGCTCCCTCCACATATTTTCTATGGGATTAAGGTCTGGAGACTGGCTAGGCCACTCCAGGACCTTAATGTGCTTCTTCTTGAGCCACTCCTTTGTTGCCTTGGCCGTGTGTTTTGAGTCATTGTCATGCTGGAATACCCATCCACGACCTATTTTCAATGCCCTAGCTGAAGGGAAGAAGGTTCTCACCCAAGATTTGCGGTCCATCGTCCCTTTGATGCGGTGAAGTTGTCCTGTCCCCTTAGCAGAAAAACACCCCCAAAGAATAATGTTTCCACCACCATGTTTGATGGTGGGGATGGTGTTCTTGGGATCATAGGCAGCATTCCTCCTCCTCCAAACACAGCGAGTTGAGTTGATGCCAAAGAGCTCGATTTTGGTCTCATCTGACCACAACACTTTCACCCAGTTCTCCGCTGAATCATTCAGATGTTCATTGGCAAACTTCAGACGGCCCTGTATATGTGCTTTCTTGAGCAGGGGGACCTTGCGGGCACTGCAGGATTTCAGTCCTTCACGGCGTAGTGTATTAACAATTGTTTTCTTGGGTGACTATGGTCCCAGCTGCCTTGAGATCATTGACAAGATCCTCCCGTGTAGTTCTGGGCTGATTCCTCCTCGTTCTCATGATCATTGCAACTCCATGAGGTGAGATCTTGCATGGAGCCCCAGGCCGAGGGAGATTGACAGTTCTTTTGTGTTTCTTCCATTTGCGAATAATCGCACCAACTGTTGTCACCTTCTCACCAAGCTGCTTGGCGATTGTCTTGTAGCCCATTCCAGCCTTGTGTAGGTCTACAATCTTGTCCCTGACATCCTTGGCCATGGTGGAGAGTTTGGAATCTGATTGATTAATTGCTTCTGTGGACAGGTGTCTTTTATACAGGTAACAAGCTGAGATTAGGAGCACTCCCTTTAAGAGTGTGCTCCTAATCTCAGCTCGTTACCTGTATAAAAGACACCCGGGAGCCAGAAATCTTTTTGATTGCGAGGGGGTCAAATCCTTACTTCCCTCATTAAAATGCAAATCAATTTATAAAATTTTTGACATGCGTTCTTCTGGATTTCTCTCACTGTTCAAATAAACCTACCATTAAAATTATAGACTGATCTCAGTGGGCAAACACACAAAATCAGCAGGGGATCAAATATTTTTTCTTCCTCACATTTGATACTTGATGCCAAGCCCACCACATTTACTCCAACTACAGTCTAACTGCATAATAAAGACTACAGATCAGAAGAGGAAAATAAACACAGGAGAAAATAAGATGCAGCAGTAATAAGGCATATACTGACCTCCGTCGTTTGTTCTCAGCTTTTGCAGCAGTAGAGCCTGCAGGGTTCTGTCTGTCCATGATGGACTGCTCATTACGCCACTGTGAAGGGACACACGGTCATCAGTGACAGAAATATGACCATTGCCATTAGATAACACACATAATAATAATATTGCAAGGCAAATATAGTAGCAAGAGTCATGATAGCATCACTAATCAGTAAGAGAAACATAGGAACACTGCCTTTTGCAGATCAGCCCAATATTACATGGCAAAAATGGGTAGTTTAATGATACTATTCTGATAAGATGTGAAATATTTATATTTCACAATCAGGGAGTTTTGTATTGGCTATCTATAGAGAAATCTTTTGCACACATGAACAGTGACAAAAAAAGGAAGTCTCACGTTGGCTTGTTTCTGTGACAGCTCCTCCAGCAGTGACACAACACTCTCATCAGCGACATCAAACGGAGTCTGGCCCTGCAGGGTTGACGTTACAAAATGGAGACAAAAATATAAAAAAATTAGAAAATAAAGCAAAATGGAAGCAGCAAGACAGTATGTGTCATCATACTACCTACCACATGACGTGAAGTTATACTAGCCATAAATATTACAGACACCTGGTATACAAGCGGTCAACAATATTTCCCAGTACATCGAGCTATAGGAGGACGGGCTCATTGTAATGGCTGGAATGGAATCAATGGAACAGTATAATAATAATAATAATATGTCATTTAGCAGACGCTTTTATCCAAAGCGACTTACAGTCATGTGTGCATACATCTTTACATATGGGTGGTCCCGGGGATCGAACCCACTACCCTGGCGTTACAAACGCCATGCTCTACCAATTGAGCTACAGAGGACCACGAGTATCAAACAGATCAAACATATGGAAACCACGTTTGACTCCGTTCTATTTATTCCATTCCAGCCAATACAATGACCTTGTCCTCCGATAGCTCCTCCCACCAGCCTCCACTGGTATAGATGTGTATGGCTCTATGTCTGTCGGTCTCACCCCATTGCTGCAGGCCTCCATGTCGCAGAGCTGTTCAGCCAGTATCCTGCAGGCATCTCCCTGCCCCCAGTGTGCCGCTGCGTGGAGAGGCGTCCAGCCATCCCAGTCCATCTCTGACACATCCAGCCCACACTGGCACAGCAGTCTGAACCACAACAAGAACAGAGTGGCTTAGTACAGAGCAAAGCAGAAAGCCTATGCAACTGAGTTCATCCATTTTGTCTGTTTGTTTTTTAACAATGCCCTGTTTTTCCATAAACTCAATAGTTATTGAGCTTGTCAGAATGGAGGGCGAGACAATATGTATGTATATATGCATTTCTATTTTTAGAGAATTTGGACACGGCCATGGACACTCACTTGATGGCTTCCAGGTAGCCCTTGGCTGCAGCCACATGCAGGGGAGTGGCCCCAGTTTTGGGGTGCCGTAGTTCTGAGGGAGGCCCCTCTGTCAGCCAGGCTCTGGCGTCGTTCATGATCTGTTCCTCCTCCACCCGCTTAGCTGCCTCCACATCCACACCTGAGACAACAAGAGACGGGCACGAAATGTATCATCAACAAGAATTTGGAAAAAGTGGTAGTCATTAAGCTTATTCCTCTCAACTCCATTGAAAAAGGGGGAGCCTTATTCTTGTTTAGCTCGACATGTAACGTGACAGCATCACAAGCCAAAAATGTGCTAAGAGTGTGCCCTGGCTTCCCTTCCTTCTCTGTACCTAAGTAAGTCTTTATAAATCAGACACCACAACACTTATCACCCTGAATCACTCCTTTGTTTCCTCCCTGTGTTGGCAGCACAGCACTCACCGTGTCTCACTGTGTATTGGTGCAGGAGCGACTCAGTGGCCTCGTCTTCAGCTATGTCCAGGGGGACGTCGCCATCGCAGTTCACAGCAGTGAGAGACGCACCCTGCTCCAAAAGGAAACTGAGATATAGAAAAAGAGAGTTTGAAACCATCCACAACCGAGAAACAGGCCACATAACCAAGAGTAAACAAAAAGCAGTTGACCAGCTTTACCGGCCCTGCTGTACCAGACAACAATACAGCATTGTTGAATGGAGAAACATTGGCACAGGGAGGCTAGGCTAAGGCTATAAAATCAGGTTAACTAAATTGCAACGACTGCCCAACACTATAACAGAGGAATGTAGATCATTTTCATAGGTAGTCCCTATTCTAGTGCCTGATGTTGAAGTGATATACTGTACATACTCAGTGATCTCCAGGTTCCCACAGGTGGCTGCCACATGCAGTGGAGTCCAGCCCTCACTGTCCACCTGGTTTATGTTGGCACCCTGAGCCAGGAGAAAGACCATCACCTCCATGTTCCCATCTATACAAGCCTACAGTAAATGAGGAGAGAGGATGATGATATTCATAGCTCCAGTATGACTATAGGTTGTAGAGTCAATACACAGACACTAGATTCTACTCATTTACCACAAGGCCCAAGTCCTTACCTGGTGAAGAGCTGTGATTCCGTCAGCATTGGCACAATTCACAACCTCTCCCTGATAGTCTCCATTCTTGCCTTCTGTCTTTCTTGCATCTTTCAGCATCTCCTGGGCCTCATCTGTGTCACCACTGGCACAAGCTGCCAGGAACTCTGCAGCAGTATCAAACCGCACTCGCCTCCTACAGTAGAGGTCATCATTTAGTGACACTACTCAGGATATTAAAGTGAATATTTTACCAGCACTCCATGGCAGCTAGTCAAACCTCATTATTTGTATACATGAAAGGCATATCATATTCCCCTCCTGCAAATAGTCCATGTTAAACCCAGTGGTTGTCAACAACAGTGGGATGGACTGTAACTAGATAGATATGTAGTTAGTTAACTATGTTGCTGGCTGACTAGTTAACTGCCTGCTAGCTTTCCAAAATGACTAGCCAGCCAACATGGGTGTTTTAGCTACATATCCTGTCGAATATTGTAGAGAACGGTTCTAAATCTACTACTAGACAGTAGACAAGCACACGTGTATGTTTGTGCCATTGTTGTGATTGCAGATATAGTTAGTTAGCGAGATAAACATTCAAGTATCAGCAAAGCTAGCTAGCAGGTGCCTAGCCCACGCACAGCATTCCTGAATAGCATCCGGTATAGTATTAGTCATAGCTAGCTAGCGAGAACCTAGCTAGTAATGATTCAATCTGACAATACAGTACCTTCGTTTGAGTAGAAGACTATGGGCTTCCCCGGGGGTCGATCTGCTTCCCTCCACATCCTGAGAATGTTCCTTTGAAACGGCGTTGTTTACGGCCTCCGAGCCGCCTGCATCCTCGACATCGCCCCGCCACCTTCGCCTGGGCACAGCCGGTTCTCTGTCGGTGTTAGAACCGGACCAGCGCTTCAATTGTTCCTGCCGTTTATCCTTTGCTGTGTCCCCCATTATTATCCGACGAGGACTTTATTCAATAAAATATAAATTCGATAGAAAAGACACACCCTCCATTTGTATAGTTTCACTTCCTTATTCAAAGCACTGGGTGTGAAGCCAAAGATGGTGGATAAACGAAGATGTCCCACTCAGGCCGTTAACCATTGAAAAAAATAGTCACAGTTCCGGTCTGCTTAAGGAGTGGCTCTTCCATAGATTGGTTAGCTGACAACGAAAACGATGCGCACGCTTCAATGGGGCAGAAGTCCGTGTGTTGTTGTGATTCTGGATGACCAGATAGCAACAATGACAAGAAGCTGCCATGTGGGGCATCGTAGGTAGCTCATTTTAGCTAGTTTTATCTTGTTCTTGATACCATATCTTGTGTTGAGGTGTTTTGACTGATGCCATATCTATGCTAATATTACTAAAATTCACTAGCTAGCTAACCAACAACGTAACTATGTATTTGAGAGACAAGTGCTCAATGTGCAAATGTATTTATGTTTTCAATAAACATTGGAGACTAAATTTAGTTTACATGTTGTCAACAATCTGAGCCAACCCGGTCTGTTTTGCCCAATAGTCTGTCACAGTGGACGGGTCATAATACCCATAAAACCTAGCAGTAAAACGTGGAAATGGTTCCATAAATGTTTCACAACCTGAATTTTACAAACACTTTTGGTGTAGGCTTACCTTGGTGTGACGTTTTGATAGCCATGTGCTGTATTTAAATTAATTTAATTAAGTGTTGAACTTCCATCCCCTTTCTCTGTCTTAGTTAGCCACTGACTACACTTTAGCTAGCTAGTTAGCAGAGCAGTAGATCAGAACATATTTTATTTTTATTTTGCCTATATAATTGTTTAGCTAGCAGAGCAGTAGATCATAAAATCATTTAAAATTACTTAGACAAGATAATTGTTTGTACAGTATGTCAACTTTGGTGTCTATTTCAGACCTTATGGCATTTTTCAAGGATGAGCATAAGAGCATTAAAAGGGGAGAAGATCACTATAAGTCTGGCCATGTGGAGAAGTACAGCTAGCTTGAAGGGCAACTTACCAGTTTGGTCAGGGCCAGCATGAGGGTTAAAGTTGATCCTGTGTCGGTGAGTTAAGTTTGAGCATCTTAGCAATACAATATGTTTTATACTGCTGTCAGCATTCTACAAGGAAAGAGCCACTTAATCAGTTATACAGTGCATTCGGAAAGTATTTAGACCCCTTGACTTTTTCCACATTTTGTTTCTTTACAGCCTTATTCTAAAATAGATTAAATGAATGTTTTTCTTCACTCTACACACAATACCCCTTAATGACAAAGCGAAAACAGGTTTTTAGACATTTTAGCAAATAAAATAAAAACCCATAAAAAAACAGAAATACCTTATTTACATAAGTATTCAGACCCTCTGCTATGAGACTCGAAATTGAGCTCAGGTGCATCCTGTTTCCATTGATCATCCTTGAAATGTTTCTACAACTTGATTGGAGTCCACCTGTGATAAATTCAATTGATTGGACATGATTTGGAAAGGCACACACCTGTCTATATAAGGTCCCACAGTTGACAGTGCATGTCAGAGCAAAAACCAAGCCACGAGGTCGAAGGAATTGTCAGTAGAGCTACGAGACAGGATTGTGTCGAGGCACAGATCTGGGGAAGGGTACCAAAACATTTCTACAGAATTGAAGGTCCCCAAGAACACAGTGGCCTCCATCACTCTTAAATGAAAGAAGTTTGGAACCACCAAGACTCTTCCTAGAGCTGGCCGCCCAGCCAAACTGAGCAATCTGGAGAGAAGGGCCTTGGTCCCACCAGGGAGGTGGCCAAGAACCCAATGGTCAATCTGACAGAGCTCCAGAGTTCCTCTGTGGAGATGGAAGAAATGTCCAGAAGGCAACCATCTCTGCAGCGCTCCACCTATCAGGCCTTTATGGTAGAGTGGCCAGACGGAAGCAACTCCTCAGTAAAAGGCACATGACAGCCAGTTTGGAGTTTGCCAAAAGGCACCTAAAGACTCTCAGACTATGAGAAACAAGATTCTCTGGTCTGATGAAACCAAGATTGAACTATTTAGCCTGAATGCCAAGCATCACGTCTGGAGGATACCTGGGACCATCCCTACGGTGAAGCATGGTGGTGGCAGCATCATGCTGTGGGGATGTTTTTCAGCGGTAGGGACTGGGAGACTAGTCAGGATTGAGGGAAAGATTAATGGAGCAAAGTACAAAGAGATCCTTGATGAAAACCTGCTCCAGAGCGCTCAGGACCTCAGACTGGGTCGACGGTTCACCTTCCAACAAAACAACAACCCTAAGCACACAGCCAAGACAACACAGGAGTGGCTTCGGGACAAGTCTCTGAATGTCCTTGTGTGGCCCAGCCAGAGCCCGGACTTGAACCAGATCGAACACGGCTCTGGAGAGACCTGAAAATAGGATCTGCAGAGAAGAATGGGAGAAACTCCCCAAATACAGGTGTGCCAAGCTTGTAGCATCAAACCCAAGAAGACTTGAGGCTGTAATCGCTGCCAAAGGTGCTTCAACAAAGTACTGAGTAAAGTGTCTGAATACTTATGTAAATGTATTATTTCCAGGGGGGTTTTAAATACATTTTCAGACATTTTGGGCTCCCGAGTGGTGCAGCGGTCTAAGTCACTGCATCTCAGTGCTTGAGGCGTCACTACAGACCCCCTGGTTCGATTCCAGGCTGTATCACAACCGGCTGTGATTGGGAGTCCGATAGGGCGGCGCACAATTGGCCCAGCGTCGTCCGGGTTTGGCCGGTGTAGGTCGTCAATAAGAATTTGTTCTTAACTGACTTGCGTAGTTAAATAAATAAAAATTATTCTAAAAACCTGTTTTTGCTTTGTCCATTATGGGGTATTGTGTGTAGATTGATGAGGGGGTAAAAACAATTTAATCAATTTTAAAATAAGTCTGTAATGTAACAAAATGTGGAAAAAGTCAAGGGGTCTGAATACTTTCCGAATGCACTGTATAATCATTAAATTACCCCAGATACCAGACTTAGATGAGTGATAACTCAGTTCTAGAATGTTGTCATTGATGAGAATGAATCTAAACACCTATTGACATCCAGAATTTACTTTGTTTAGACATCCAGCGTGCCTCTGCTCTTGTCCTTCTAGACCTGTCTGCTGCCTTTGATACTGTGAACCATCAGATCCTCCTCTCCACCCTCTCCGAGCTGGGCATCTCCGGCGCAGCTCACTCTTGGATTGCGTCCTACCAAGTGGCGTGGCGAGAAGCTGTCTCCGCACCACGTGCTCTCACCACTGGTGTCCCCCAGGGCTCAGTTCTAGGCCCTCTCCTATTCTCGCTATACACCAAGTCACTTGGCTCTGTCATATCCTCACATGGCCTCTCCTATCATTGCTACGCAGACGACACACAACTAATCTTCTCCTTTCCCCCTTCTGATAACCAGGTGGCAAATCGCATCTCTGCATGTCTGGCAGACATATCAGTATGGATGACGGATCACCACCTCAAGCTGAACCTTGGCAAGACGGAGCTGCTCTTCCTCCCGGGGAAGGACTGCCTGTTCCATGATCTCGCCATCACGGTTGACAACTCCGTTGTGTCCTCCTCCCAGAGTGCGAAGAGCCTTGGCGTGACCCTGGACAACACCCTGTCGTTCTCCGCTAACATCAAGGCGGTGACCCGATCCTGTAGGTTCATGCTCTACAACATTCGGAGAGTACGACCCTGCCTTACACAGGAAGTGGCACAGGTCCTAATCCAGGCACTTGTCATCTCCCGTCTGGATTACTGCAACTCGCTGTTGGCTGGGCTCCCTGCCTGTGCCATTAAACCCCTACAACTCATCCAGAATGCCGCAGCCCGTCTGGTGTTCAACCTTCCCAAGTTCTCTCACGTCACCCCGCTCCTCCGCACACTCCACTGGCTTCCAGTTGAAGCTTGCATTTGCTACAAGACCATGGTGCTTGCCTACGGAGCTGTGAGGGGAACGGCACCTCCGTACCTTCAGGCTCTGATCAGTCCCTACACCCAAACGAGGGCATTGCGTTCATCCACCTCTGGCCTGCTGGCTCCCCTACCTCTGCGGAAGCATAGTTCCCGCTCAGTCCAGTCAAAACTGTTCGCTGCTCTGGCACTCCAATGGTGGAACAAGCTCCCTCACGACGCCAGGACAGCGGAGTCACTCACCACCTTCCGGAGACATTTGAAACCCCACCTCTTTAAGGAATACCTGGGATAGGATAAAGTCATCCTTCTACCCCCCTTACCCCCAAAAAAAAAAAAAAAAACATTGTAAAGTGGTTATCCCACTGGCTATAAGGTGAATGCACCAATTTGTAAGTCGCTCTGGATAAGAGCGTCTGCTAAATGACGTAAATGTAAATGTATTGTAGTTTCATAACCAGAGACAAATCTTCAAAGGCACAGTATTTATTTATTCGGAGTGGTACATGCATTCATATAGTCTTGATTTATAGGATCCTTCCCACTATTTGATATGTCAAGTGATAAAATCCCAAGTTATCAATTAAAAATTTATGAAAAACTGCACTACTGAAAATTACAGTTTATTAAATATTCTACAGCTGTAATGTCATCAATCAAATCAAACTTTATTTATGAAAATCCACAATGGATAAAATGAATGGTGAAAAAACGATTGGAACCATTTCCCTGTTTGACCACTAGGTTTTATGGGTATTATGACAACTCCACTGTGCCCCACAGTGGACCCGTCATTATACCCATAAAACCTAGCGGTCAAACACGGAAATGGTTCCAATCGTTTTTTCACCATTCATTTTTTCGTTGTGGATTTTTGAAACACTTCAAATAAGTACTGTGTTTCGTGTAGACATATCCTGGCGTGATGTTTTGAAAATGGTGCAAATCGCTCTTGGACAAGGTGACTTTTATCAATATATTCGCATGTATTTACCCCCCAAAAATGAAACGCTAAATATTCTATCATACAGAACTACAAATGCCTGTCTCAAGCTTCACGTCTCACAAGGGCCATGATGATCTGGAGGAGACCGCAGAATCGAGGCAAAGGTAAGAATCTCTGGATTAACTGTGTAATGTTAGCTATATTTAGTCATTCATAAATTGGCTAAAGTTGTTTAAAAATGGACAATTCTGTGAACTGTCTTATGCAAGATGTTAATTGAAAATGCCTGTTATTTAGCTAGGTAACTCATGGTTAGTTAGCAACATTAGCATGGCTAGATTGCTAATAGCCATCTATTTGTCTACCCATTTAAATGCGTGAGAAATTAATAAAAACAAGTTTTTATAAACCAACAGTCTAGCTTGGTAGCTAACTTGGGGAAGCTAGGGCTAGGCGTTTTTGATAATGTTTGTGTCTGTGGGTGAGGGGTGGGTAGCCTACTTCAAGTACTACTTGACTTGTAGCTACCCTAGCTAGCTGGATTATTTTAGTCAGGTTTTTTGAGGTTTCAGAGATTGAATGATTCATCCTCTCGAGTCAAGAGTGTGTTTACTGCGGGAAAACATTGTTTACTGTTACCCTCTGGACAGTAGATCCTTAGTATAGGCATGTAACCTTATTTATGAATGAATGAATGGTGGAAAAACGATTGTAACCATTTCTGTGTTTGACCACTAGGTTTTATGGGTATTATGACTCATACTGTGGTAGACCAATGCATTATGGTGCATTCAAGAAAACTGTGAACTCCGAAACATACTAGGTCAAATCATGACGTCAGTGATCTTCAGGTCAGAAAGTTGGAGCTCTAGAAAAAGGCCAGAGTTCCCGAGTTAGAATTCCGAGTTGGATGACCATTGAAAATGATTTTTCCCAGTCAGAGCTAGTTTTTTTCCCCAAGTTCCCAGTTGTCTTGAACACACTGAAGTTAGAAGTCTGAGATTTATGAGTTCCCAGTTGTTTTTAACGTGGCATTAGCAGCTGGGTCTGTATATAAACCCTGGATTTCTGATGCTATCTATTGGACAATGAGAGGCTTTGAAGGCACCGGTCAGCCATATTGGCACTCCTCAGAAGAAGCAGTCCTCCATAGGAATGAATTGAATTCTACAGTATTTGAATTAAATGATTCAAGGATAGAATTACATGTATGTAGCTCAGATAATACAATTTAAAAGTATGCATTAAGCTGTCTGTAATAGAATAAATGTCGCAAAACAAATGTAGACATTAATAAATGCATTTCTATAGCTTCCAAAATATTTGTTTTAATGGTGGGGGAGTCCCAAGATGGTCTGGTCTGCTCAGCTAGTTAATTGACTATACAGTATATGTAACAGAAAAAAAGGAGCGAGTGAGATGTTTTGCTTGCTCTTCCATCTCTGGTGAAGCTACGGGATGTGTTCGAGTGCGTCGTGTGTCGTGTCTGCGCAGTGCTGCGCAAGAGTTGTCTGACATCATCATAAACAATCTCTGTTTACATTGTGCAGTGTAGGTTTAATGCAGCCCCACATCCCTTTCACTTCTTGTCTGAAACCTGCATATTGCACTACACTAAGGTGAGTATGTCCGAAACCAAACCACCACTTTGCATTTAGGAAAGTGGCATCTGCTGTGCTTTAGAATGACTGATCATTCCAGAAGTAAGATAATCATAATGAATTTAGATTGCAACTTTTAAGGCTTTGGGGCCAATAATTGGGACTCTGAAATTAAATTGACATGTCAGTGAAGATCTTTGTCTGAATGAAAAGTATTCTAACAGAATTATAAAAAATATATAGAAATCAGTAAATTAACATTACTTTTTGTATTATATATTTTTTTGTTTGACTTTGAACTTTTATGTTGCTCGGATTAAGTCTGGTTCAACAAACATGAAAAAACAAGAAGACTAATAGTTTTTTTCAAAGCTGTAACTCAATGTGACTGATTTTCACATTCTTCGCTTAGCTTGTAAACATTACAACATGAGCAAAGGATCAAATTCCACTTTTCTGGTGTTATTGTCAGTTTTGAAGGTCCTAAACAATCAATGAATCAAATCAATATCAAAGAAAAGAGAAACATTGTTACTTTTGTTAGTTTATTAGGTAGTAAATAAACATTCCTCTGTAGCCTATTGTATATCCACATTAATTTGGATATTTGATTTAGTGTATTGTTGAATAGTGTTTAAGTACACAACAATTGTGTTTCGTAAACATTCCTATAAAATTTGTTGGGGTAGGTCATGAGATACGTAAGAACTTGTCAGAGCAAAATGTGATTGGAGATACAGTAACTCCAAAAGGTTTGAGAACCACTGTTATACATGACCATTGCTGTGGACCAAATGTTATTAGAATGGATCATTTCTGCACACAAAATGACTTTTTACTGTACAACAGACTCATTTTGTTTCAAAAATGAATTTTTGCAAGTCTCATAGAGATCTGCAGGGAGAAGGAAGAATGTTGCCTAGAGTTTGAGCTAAGAGTAACCTAACTTAACATTCTTTCGGAACTACTTTTAGTTTGAGGAAGTTATTAGTCTGCCACCAGTTATCTGTAGATGCTCTGGTGGACGTCCCAAGGATCTTACTTATGCTGCTTTCACATATTAGTCGGAACTTGGAAACTCTAACATTACGACTTGTTAACTGGTTGTAGTTATACACGTGAGAGTTATGAGCACATGTGCGAGTTGCGGTTTATACCTGCTGTTTTGTTTCATAGCATGTATACCTGTACTGTTTTTAAATGGGCTTTTGGCGTATATCATACAATTCTTGAAAATTTGATAATTTAAGATATGTAAAATAATATTCGTATTCATGGATTAATTTACCTTTAACCAATGCCTTTTATGAAGGTTTTCGAATATGAAAAAAACTCTATTAGGTAGAAGTAAATATAATATAGGAATATAATTCTACATATCTTAAATGACCAAGTTTTCATGAATTTGATAATAAGCAACAAAAAAATTATAACCAAACCAAATACTTTTTATAACTAAACCAAGATGGACCACAGCCTATTGTTTCAAATGGGAACAAATGCGTCATAGTGGGCAGAAAATCAAGGAGGTGTGCAGATATTGAGTTCCTATTTGCGCGTTCTAGCATATATTTACATATTTCCGTTAGGGAACGCCAACTCTGAAGTGCACGTGTGCGATAACTGAATTCGCCTTTGCACTCCTTCTAAACAACCCAATTTTATTGAAACTTTGGCAAAGGGTAAAGTCTACAAAACGTAGTCCACTCTGTTCGTAACATAGTTTAGTTTTGGAAACAGAACTGTATTGAGATAAAAGGTTTCATCGATGAGAACATTTGCAGAATGTCGGTCAAAATCCAACTCGTTCCATCTTCTCCCACTGCCGGCCACTGGGCTTCCTCCCATATTTGGTAGTGAGTGGAAACGCAAAGCGGATGCGTCACATTTATACATCCGGTGAAATATCTGTCTCATTGTTCTATCTGCGATATAAGCTTGAAGTTCATTAAACAGTACGGGGCTTGAACCCGGAAGTAGGCGGGACTTCACATTTTCAAGGCGCAGCTCAACGAGCCAATCGTAGCCAGGTTCAAGTTTGCGTAGCTGAACGCGCCAATCATAGCCTAGTCAGAGGCTGAAACCGCGAGCCTTTGAGACGAGTACCTTGAGAGAAGAGTGCGCCCGTTTTGGCTCGCAACTGTAAAGGAGAATGAAAAGCATCCAATTAAATTTTAGGCGACAATGTCATCAGGATCCCGAGGAGGCCGGGTCCGAATCTGCCAGTGATCTTGCCGAGCCACCAGCAACACAAGATGAAGATTCGGCTAGCAGTAGCGTTAGCACTGCCACCGGCGTTGCCCCCGCTTCGCCAACAACTGCCGGTGGGAAACAATACAAATATAACGCACAGTGGGAGAAAGCTTTCCCGTGGTTGCATCTTGAAGGAAATGTTATGTTTTGCAAGTATTGCAAGGCCGAAGCACAACTTGCAGGCAAGCTTTCTTCGTTTGTGGTGGGGAATCCTCACCTGAAGAAGGACACTGTTAAAAAACACAACGCGTCGAAAAAGCACATTGAGTGCAGAGATATCCACATCATCAAGAGCACCAACGTTCAGTCGGCTCTGAATAAGCAGGTGAGGATTTCGGAAGAAGATAAGAGAAGACAACTAAAAATAAATATAGCATGCTTGATTACTACATTTCGACCAATGATCGCCGTTCACAAAAAAAAATATGGGTCCGGTGTGGTGACATGCTCGGAGCTCTAGAAAGATACCCGAGTTTCCGACTTGGAATTCGGAGTTGGAATTATCGTTTAAAACGACCTTTCCCAGTCCGGGGTCGTTTTTTTTAGAGTTCCCAGTTGTCTTAAACGTGGCAATAGCTAGGTGTTGTTCCCAGACGTTGCATGCATCAACCAAACCAATTGTTGCGTAAAACGTCATCGACTGACAGATTGCTAAAACATTATATGGTTAGCTGATACTTAAAATACCTATCCAGCCGTTGTAAGATATGGCATGCGTCAGCAACATTTGACATTTTAGTCATTTAGCAGACTCTCTTATCCAGAGCCACTTACAGTTAGTGAGTGTATACATTTTCATACTGGCCCCCCGTGGGAATCGAACCCACAACACTGGCGTTGCAAGCGCCATGCTCTACCAACTGAGCTACACGGGACCAACGCCTGGGCAGAGGAACGCGCCCGTAGAGCTCGCCAGCTTGTTGTCCTAAAAAGCGGAAATGAGTTGCATCTGTTTCGTTCAGCTATTCAAATGGGGGAAGTGAATGGGGAAAGAATAGGGTTTCGGGATAAACACTGAAAATAAGGTCTAAGGTTAACACAGGCTTAGGAGTTCTTATACTTTTTGTTTTATGAGACTATCAGACCTTTATTAATTGGGACGCCTTTATGTGCTTGTTTTGATCACATAAATGGTTCAAAATACACAAGCGTTAGCTGATGAAGAATATATTATAGAACAAAACAAGATCTCCTAAGCCTGTGTTTACCACAGACCCATTCATTTTGCCGCTTTCACGTGGGATTCGGAACAAGGAAACTCGGGAAATATCCGACTTGGTAAATGGATGGATTTATACACGTGCCGTAGCAACCACGTAGCAAGTCAATTATTATATTATTAAGTCGGACATTACGAGTTATTTTGACTTTGGCTGTTCTATCTAGAGGGAAACACTGAGATGATTGGGTTGTCTGGCCCGGTAGATGGGTTAAAGGTGATTGCGTTCGCTTTGGCCAACGGCGAATTTGGTTCAAAACAAAATGGACGTGGGATAAGGACAAACTCTCACGCATTGACCGTGAGACAGGCGCATTTGACCCTCTTCTCACACTCACGGCACATCTCTTATATCTCACGCATTGAAAAGTACTGCATTTATTTTTTTATAATTAGTCAGCGCGTTAACTGTTCAACTGTGCTCCAAATCGTTTTGAAATCAGAGCATCTGCGCCTGGAATTTAGCATCACGAGCACATTGAAGCATATCTAGCAGGTCTAGTTATGTAAGGAATCAAGGGGATTGGATGCATGTTTTAAAGAAACGCCCCTCAAGATTAGAGTGGAGCTGAATGGCGAGAGAGAACGTATTCTGCTGAATGTATAAAACTGTAAAATACAATGTTGTCAACAAAATTAGGTTGCTGTTACTCCTATCCCTATTATTGCAGATAATATTTGACAGCATGGGCGGCAGGTAGCTTAGTGGGTAAGAGCGTTGTGCCAGTAACCGAAAGGTCGCTGGTTCTAATCCCCGAGCCGACTAGGTGAAAAATCTGTCGATGTGCCCTTAAGCAAGGCACTTAACTCTAATTGCTCATGTAAGTCGCTCTGGATAAGAGCGTCTGCTAAATGACTAAAATGTAATGTACTAAAGTCGATTTAATCCACACAGCAGACAGACCTACAGTATGATTTGGTTTGGTAGGGTGGCATGTTTGTAACTATGAAAAATTATTTTGTCAAACAGATTGTGAAACAAAAAGTGTCCATTTTGATTCTACAGGGATGACAATTAATATACAAATAATTTGGTTAGGGTGTTGTGGCAGATTTAGTCAACTTGTCTTCAGGAAATTTTATCTATTTACTTAGTCTGGTCAGTGGAATGATTCTCATTAACAAAGGGCTACAATATAGACTAACTACTGTTATTCCCCACACTTATTTTATTATTCCACTTGACCAGTGTAATCACATATTTGAAATGTGATATGCCTAGTTGTCTTTGAAAATGAATTATATGAGTCTATACATTGTTGCCATTCATGGACAGTTTTGAATGAGATTCAAATAAGCATTGGCTCTTAAATGCTCCAGGAATCAAATATAATTTGACATTTTAGTGTTGTGCACATGCTAGGCAGAGATGGTAGGGGGACTCACAACTCATAAAGGCATCATATTGTCTATGTCGAGTAAGATGATGGCAAGGATCTTCACCTAGTAGGCATAAACCATCTGAATATTGATATTCATTCAATTTTTTTTAAAGGTTGGGTGATTTTGAGAAATTATTGTTATAACGAGAACATTTTCAAACAACCAGCACTTGGGAAACATAGATCAGGGGTGGCCAACCCTTCTGGAGAGAAAGCAGGATTTTCTTCCAGCCCTATTTTAAAGAGGGAGTTCACCTAAATTACAAAATGTTTGTGTCCTTACCTTGAAATCAGTCTATGGACAACGAGACTGCAATCTATGATTTGGTTAACCACTGCCATCAACCATTAATATTACAATTTCCTGTGCAGAGCCTTGGTGCACTGTTTTTAGCATTTGCCTGTCTCCCGAGCTCATTTAATTACTGTCTGAATAAAGTGTCAAACCAACTATAAAAGATGTTAAAAAAATATTTGCATTCTTTAAATGTGATCCCTAAAAAATCTCAAAGCAACAAAGTCGTAGAATTTTCAGTGTTCATTTAATGTTCAAAGCATCCTGAATACACTTGACCTGTAAAAAAAATCCACCCTGGTCATAGGCCTAAGCCATGTCAAAATATGTAGAATTGCAGGAAATGAGCTTTAAACATTTTCCTGAGGGAGGACCCCCCCAGTCCCCCATCTAGGGGTTGTGCCAGATGGCAATGAAATTCAAATAGTAAATCTCTCTCCAAGCTTTCTTCAAAAGTTGGCTGCACTGTAATGAGTAGGATTCTGTGTTTTCACATGCAAAAGTGATTACTATTGAAGATAGACACTTTCTGCCTTCCCAATCTGCCTTTTATGGAAAGGAGATGTATATTTCTGAACGATAGACCATGCTGAACGATGACCGGAGGGGCGCAGATTACTGTTTGATTTGAGAAGGGCGCTCCTTCCTCACCACTTTTGCCCTTTCACCTCACAGGCCATAGACTGGTCCACCTCGGCTCAGCTTAATCCTTAATCGAACACTGCCGTTGCAAAGAGCGCTCCGTAAACCACGCCCCAGTGGGCCTATCTAGGCATGTTGCTTGTGCACTGGGACACATTATATTACCAAGATAGGCCTCTCGTTTTACAATGGGTCTGTGTAGTTATGCTAATTTATTTCAGACCATGTGTATTGCAGTTAATTTTGTCTATGACTTAATAAATAAAATATCTTTGAGTAGCAAACAGGGAAACAAGTCCCAGACAGTTCTCAATAGAACAATATCTGCCTAAGGGGGGCGTTGTTTATCTAGTGACCACCAGTGCTTGGAATAAATTATGCTCGTTCACAAGAGAGACCTGATGGACATTAAATTCACATTGTAATTGACCCTTGTCAGAGACACACTTTGTACTTTTCACACAAAAGAACACTGGTGGAAATTGTGGCGTCTCCTAGACTTGGCCCAATAACACTTCTTGATTTATAACTGGATGGAAAACTGATAGTTGGAGGGCTACTATGTTTTCGATGTTTCAATTGAATGCAATGCAAATTACGCTAAAGACAGCCATTGTGAATTCATTGTATATTTTGTACAGTCTGATTTGGACATTTTGTTCTCTGTTGTATAGCAAGTAAAATAAAAGCTTATGTAAACTGGAATTGTGAACTGGAAGTGTGACTAATAGTTTACTAAAGGTAGAGATCTCTTAATATCAGAGATGTGCCTTAAGATGTCCGCATACTTCCCATTCCGAAACTGTTCGGAAGAGTTCGTGCATATATTATGATTACATTTTGTGACGTTTTTGTTTTGTTTTGGACTTCGGTTTTGTGTGCCCGAAAAGACCCTCACCGAAGTTTGGAGCCGAAGTCTACGCCCCTTTATCGGTGATAGGTCAACAGTAGGGATTATTCAATAAAGTCTGTCATTCAATGTGAGATGACTTGTTTTCATGCAAATGTTTTCATTGAGAAATACTGCACCAAACATCTTAGTTAGATGTAAAATTGCGCAACTAATATATCCTCGGCAAAAACATTACAATTAATAACCGATTACTTGAGTTATTTTAGATTAATTCTGATAATGCTACGGCATCTCAAAATGGACACTTCTTTCTCATTTTTTCAAGTGAAAAGTATTTTAAGGGAGTATGCAAGCACACTCGTTCGGTTCAGCTAGGCGCCAGCCAAACTGAATCATGCTGACGCATCTGTTGGGTAGAGCTAAGGGAACGACTTACAGTAGTAGTGAGTGCATACATTTTCATACCTGTCCCCCATGAGAATCGGACACACAACCCTGGCGTTGCAAGTGCCATGCTCTACCAAGTGAGCCACACGGGACAGCACAGATGCTAGACCGTGGAATCACAGTTGACTTGTAGTACTTTGATGAATTTCGACACTTGATAATTATTTATGTTATTGATAAGTTGTGTTGAACACAGGTTGTACGTGTGTGTGTCCACTGTCCAGAGTCTGTCACCTACTGCCTCTTCACCTGAGAGCTAACACATCTTCAGCTACCAGCACCTAAGGAATTACAGTCCCCTTGGTTAACCCCAACAAAGGCTAAATACTAGGCCTACATGGCAACAAAAACACTTCCAATGGTTACATGACTGTTCAGAAACTTTAGAATATAAAGATCCAGGTGTCATTCAATTTTTTGCAATTTATCAATTGTTAACATTGATCCATCCATCACACAAGTGCACAAAGGTACACACACGAACAGAATAAAGGATGTTTATTCAAACAGTCATTCATTGACAGAAATAGCCATATTCTCCTATTGCAACAGCCTGGCCCTGCCACGTTTTTGTAAACTGTGGGATAGGCTAGAAAAATATAACCATTCAAATTCATAAAACAGATTTATAGATGGTCTAATATGAACTAATACAGCTTTAGATCTTGGGTTATGATAGGCAGTGTTCAAATGATTCTGCATTGCTTTTCAATGGAATTGACCTTAACCCTAGTTGTAGCAGTTTATTGATCCCAACTTGGATGATTGTGTATTAAGGATTCTTGTGGTGATAAATCAATGTACAGAGACAGGACAAGGTTCACAATAAGGTCTTATTGGAAATAATGAAGACAACCAGGTCAATGAGCAGAATTGCCAAATCGGAATGTACAAAACATACAATGAATTCACAATCGCGATCTTTATTGTAATTTGCATTGCATACACTTGACACATTGAAAACATAGTCGCCCTCATTATTCACCATGCGTTTCAATAAGGAAAGAGCAACAGTCTGTTTTCCATCCAGTATTAAATCACGGTCATATATGACCAGCAAGCTCAGACAATATCCATAGCTAGGCTATAGAGGGTACAAACACTTCAAGACCCTATGGTCAGATGGCTGTTCATAAAGATGTCATGGTAAGTAAAGAAATCCAAGTTTCTGTGTGTGTGTGGGGGTGGGGGGAGAGACTGAAGCAGTGGAGGCAGCAACAGGCAGATAGAGGGGAGGGGAGGGGGGGCAGGCACGTCCAGGTGTCGGCCAGAGTGCCCTCAGCCGTTGTCCTAGAGCCTCGGGTGGGGAGACTCAGAGAAATAGAAAACGCGTTAGTTAGAGCATCCCTAAGATCTTACTTATTGATCATAGATTGACTGCAATGCACTTGACTCAGATATATTAGCATAACTACACAGAACCATCGCAGACCCATTGTAAAATGAGATTCTATCTCCATTTGATATCTCCTTACTAAAATGTGCACAAGCAACATGCCTAGCTCTGCCCACTGGGGTGTGGCTTACAGAGCGCTCTTTGCAATCTGCACTCTGAACTTGTACCAGGGTCTTGAGTTATATCACCACACCGGCAGGGGCCGACTGGGACCAGAAATTGGCTTTGGCATTTCTAACACATCAGCCCCCTTGAGGCCCCCAAAACGGCAATTTTCATTCTCCTCTGGGCCCCCACACCGGCGTTCTTCATTTGTGGTGAATCTTAACCTGAAGAGGGACACTGTTACAAAGCAACAGGTCGAAAAAACACATTGAGTGCAGGGATTCATTCATACCAGAACTCAGGACAGTTTATTGGTACAAATAAACTACAAACTGTTAACTATCATCAGTGGATAGACAGATTAAAGCACTAGAACTAACCCCCTTTCTCCGTTCTTAACAGAACAACTTCCCGGCGTCACATTTGACCTCACCTCTCAAGATGACTCCTCCTCAGTATGACCTGTCACACACCCTCCCTCCCCACACGCTGACCCGGCTGGCACGGGAGTGGCTAGCAGAGGACACACCGAACTTTGACCCTGCAGGGTTGTGTGTGGGGTCACATGAGGTTGAGGCCAGGTTGTTGTGTAAAACGCCGTGCAGCGTGCTGGCAGGCAGCCCCTTCTTCACTGCTGTCTTCACTGAGCTCAGCTGCACTGTGGAATGGGCACACAGAGAGGGGGCACAGCTGGGTAAGAGAACAACTATGAGCCTGGTCAAAAAGCATGCTGGAGGACTTGGAGAATACACAGATGCCTCACAAATATGATGACAATACACCTCAAGTCTGATCACACTGCCAAATTCATTTGGAGAAGGTATTGGGGAAACAAGCTTTGAGTCTGGCATACACAAAATTCAGTTGGAATAGATTCCAACTGATTACAATCTAACCATTTAAATACAGTTCACTCACATGATGTTTGTAATTTTTTAGGTAAACTCTACTTTGACCTCACCTCCACCAGGTCCAGATGCGGTGGCCCAGACTGCTGTGGTCAGAGGTCCAGCAAGGTGCGTCCTCCTCGGTGAGAGACCGGCCCTCAACTGCCTGGCCCGGGCCTCGGGGATAGCCACCCGCTGCTCCCAGCTACAGAGCATCGCCAGGGAGGCAGGCTGGCATGGCCATGTGGCTGGCACGCGTAAAACCACCCCTGGGTTCCGGCTGGTGGAGAAGTATGCCATGCTGGTGGGCGGCGTATCCATGCACAGACAGGACCTGAGTGGTATGGTGATGCTGAAAGACAATCACAAATGGGCATCAGGGAGTGTCACACAGGTAGGCAGGGGTGGATGGCTCAAACATTTGACATCAACCTATACTATATTGTGGTTGTCGATTCCTCTGAAATCCTTTCACAAATGCATGAAAATCAGAGTGCAAGAATGCATGTCTTTCATATTCCAATATGTACCATTAGATCTGGCCTTTTTCTAATACGAGTGCTTAGCTGAAGTCTTTCCTCTGTGCATTTTGAATAGAGATACATTTTGCATTCTGATAGAGAACTGATTTGATGTAATTCCTACCTGTGTGGTTTCCAGGCGGTGAGGGACGCCCGCTCTGTGTGTGGCTTCAGCAGTAAGATCGAGGTGGAGTGCGGCAGCCGGGAGGAGGGCAGTGAGGCTGCCACGGCAGGAGCTGACATCGTCATGCTGGACAACTTTAAGCCACAGGTGAGACTGATGAAGGACATCCCAAAGACATCAGGGAAGTCATGTAGAAGCGGTAGAGACGTACTGGAGGGCTTGTGATAAAGCAGAAGACATATTTCCGTTGGACATTCATGTACATTGGACTATCAATTAAAGTAATATTCTTCTTCCTCCTGTGTGTCAGTGCTGTGCATTTCGTTCAATCTCTTCTTTCCTACACGGTCTCTTCCCGAACTCGTACCTTTCGGCCTCTATTCCTCCTCTGTCCCTTCCTCTCTCAGGAACTCCATGCGGCAGCACAGCTTCTGAAGGAGGAGTTCCCGTCTGTGCTGATCGAGGCCAGTGGAGGGGTGACCCCAGACTCCCTGCCACAGTATCTCTCCCCCCATGTGGACATCATCTCTCTGGGCTGCATCACCCAGGGTTGCCCCGTGGTAGACTTCTCCCTCAAGGTTCAAAAGCCTGTTGCCTTTCCAATCATGTTACAATCACAGTAACTGTGGCAATTCAGGATTTTTGTTAAAAATTGAATTCTCATCCAGGAGATGATCAAGAGAAAAAATTCTGGAATGTTACTTGAGATTTAAAACTATGACATTCAGAGATGATGACTGTATGATTTATTTTCTGGGTACAACTACAACTAATTTAGAAATCATTATTAAGACTGTTCCCTCAGTTTCTTTTGTCCCAAAGTGATCATTATCTATTATATAGGATATGCTTTAGAATCCCACATTTCTATGATCCACTGGGAGAAAATATGATAAATTAGTAACTAAGTCACTATACTGTAAAAGCTTCATGGATTAAAACACCACACTTCCACCACTGATATTGCCATCACCTGTTAAATTAATATGAATAAACCAGATATCAGTATTCAAAACACTTAAGTTAAACATGCATAAAATGGCCATCTTTGAATTTACATTATATAGGCCTGTGAAACAAGTTTTGATTATGATTGACGGGTACCATTTCCCCGATATGACGTGGGTGGCTAGGGCATAAATAACGCAAGAGGGTTTCAGGAAATCAGTTCTATTTAGGAAGAGATTATCTGGCATTATAACTAGAGTTCTTTCAAGACGTGTTGCTTGTTGGTAAGTTAGATGATTTTATTAGCTATTTGTTTTTTGTCACATTTGTAATTATTAAAGTAACAATCTATGAAGTAACCATACATTTTGAAATATCGAACTACATTTATGTGAAGTTCATGATGGCAAGAAAGTCAATTTGAAACATTGTTTCAATCTGCTTTTGACTTTAGAAACTCAAAGTTGATTTTGCCTCTATGGTGAGGTGCTAAATAGGATGATATGTTCGCAAACAGGAAGATGTTTTGGGCTCGGTCTACCTAAAGGCAGTGTTTTTTTGGTTCCTAACCACCAGGAGTGGCATGACATGCAAATGACAAAGTAATAAATAATAATAATATGCCATTTAGCAGACGCTTTTCTCCAAAGCGACTTACAGTCATACGTGCATACATTTTTGTGTATGGGTGGTCCCGGGGATCGAACCCACTACCTTGGCGTTACAAGCACCGTGCTCTACCAGCTGAGCTACAGAGGACCAAGTAGGTTATTTTTCTCCTGTACTGCAGCCAGCTTCATTACAGAAACACCAAGAAGCTCCAATTGACAAGACCTAGAGGAAACTGTGCTATGGTAATCTGAGGCGGCTAGCAGATGTAAAACGGTTCAAAACGAAAGTACAAGAAGTATTATGTAATGTAATGTGTGTGTGTGGTTGTAAAAAAACAAGACTCAGTATTATTTGTGACTATTGTTTTTTCTACTATTTCTCTGTGAGCGTCTCTTTCTACACTCTACCTTTCTGATGGCCGTAAGGGCGCAAACAAACTTTAGTGGCTGAAAAGCCACAAGCAAACGGCTGAAAAGCCACAAGCAAACGGCTGAAAAGCCACAAGCAAACGGCTGAAAAGCCACAAGCAAACGGCTGAAAAGCCACAAGCAAACGGCTGAAAAGCCACAAGCAAACGGCTGGAATGCCACATACGACCGGCTGGAATGCCACATACGTCCGGCTGGAATGCCACTGTCAGATAAGTAATCTTCTGTCAAGTATACTTTCATTAATTTCACACGAAGAAGATAGCATATTTTGTGCAGTTATGTCAGACATTGTCATAATCAGTCATTTCATGTTAATGACATGATATAACTTCATGCATCAAAACATTTGGGCCAAAAGTCTACAACACATTAACTTGAGAAACAATGTCCCCAGGATAATGAAGAGAGAGACAACACTTGCCCAGGGGCAATGGAGAAAAGGAACAGGGTAAGTTACAGACTAGGTCATGATATCGCCATATCAACTGTCTCTAGCCCATTCAACAATTAGGCCCTATATTAAAATCACCCAGACTAGTCATTCAAAATAGCATGGTCCCTGGTTGTTACCCTACCATTAAATACAACATGAAAGAGACAGTACAGACATGTTTGTAAATCAGCTAGTATAAAGGCTGGTCTTGGCCATATTTTTCTTGCAGGACCTTATCGATCTCATCGCACCATTCCAACATCTACACTTGTGTGGTGGAGAAGAGGAGATGGACTGGGAATGGACATTCATCACAAGTGTACACACACACACACACACACAGGGTGGAATGGACAGGACATGAAGCTTTCTATTCTCATAGTTTCTACAGATTGTTAAAAAAAGATTTTTTTTTTGCTAAGAGTATTATTATATTATTGATCGATTGACTAGGACTTTTCAAATCACTCAGCAGTGCTATTTGCAGAGTTAGCTCCAGATAAATGTTATAATTCTTCAGCTATACCTGAACCTGCAACCAAAAACAAGCTACATATGGACAGTACCAAAACAAGTGATCTAATGATTCTGTCTCTTCGCAGCAAAATCTGCAGAGCTGGGATGGTTGTATCCCCTATATATATATATATATATCTGGCGTCGTTTTGTGTATCAGTTCATAAACAATGTGCCATGGAATCGGTACATGGAAAATCTCTTCCCAACGATTTTGCAACCTGTATGGTGCAGCTGTACATTTTTGGGGTCCTTCAATGAAACTGGTATACTTTTTTATTCATCACCATTTTCTTTAACCAATTTTGGTCTTGAATGCTGGGCCTACAGCAACAATCTCAAAGATCTTACTGAGTTACAGTTCATATGAGGAAAAAATTATGCTCTCATTTAATGGGATGCTTTGAGCACTACCGAAAAGTGCTATGTGCATGTGAAAAATTAATGCCATATGCTACATTTGCTATAGGCATATTGTTAACGTTTTTGTTGGTGACAAAAATAATTTGCAGCTGTTTAAAGGGTGAATCCACAGTTGGGACCCTGAGAAATGTAACCACTCTCAGATTAATAGACAGAGCTATGGATGCAAGGACTGACCATTCATGATATACAAATGATTGTTTTAACCATGCTGAAGATATACAGTGTTTGTTTACATTTACACTGTTTACAAACATTGGAGAACAACAAGCCTATTATTTGGGTTCTCATGGGGTGTGACAGTTGAACTAAGCTCATGAGGCATTTATAAGTTATATTCTTCAAGAATCAATGGGTATATATCATTAATTTATAAGTCCAAAAATGTATGTAGCAACTACAGATTGCCACTTTAAGTCTATCGAGTTTGAGCATTTGTCTGTCAATCCTATGGACATCGTTTTTAATCAACACGAATTAGATTGAGCAATAAAAGCCCCACTTGAGGTCTTCTTAAATTAAACTTGTTTTTGACAGTTTGAAACACAATACCACAGAGGAGTTTAGAAGGCAGGAACTCCCTCAAACCTTTATTCCATAGGCTGGGATCCGCACTATGCATCGGTTGCAAGAGCGCATTTTTCACTGGCTGTCCACTGGTCACAAAAACAATGATTGATAGGCAGCTTAAACTTCTTAAATTCAACAATTATTGGGTTAAAATACACATATACATTTGTGAACACAGCCGTCTACAACAACCACAATCTGTAAGGTGCAAAAAGCTAAATGAGAGAGCAGCAGTGTGATTCACATCAATGCGCTATGTAGATATCAATAATAAGTTATATCCGTATCGCCCGTTGGCTACATCATTGCTGTCGTCCTTACCTCCAAGCGTTTATTCAAGTTGGATCATCTTTGGAAGCTGACAGCAGTCGCACCATTGGAAAACATAGCTTGGACTGTAGCCTATAAACCAATTTATGCTTGATCTGAAAATGTGGTCTTAGGCTCTCTATGGAGGGTGTGACCCAATTGCGGAGCCTCCTGAGGCATGTATAAACACAAACTCACTTCCTTGACAACTTCCTTCACAACAGCTATGCTCCGCAAAGCGCAAGAAGCATGAATGCCTTGACTTCTACAGAGGCCATATCACAGTAAATGCTGTACGGCCACAGCAGATGTCGGATTGACCTTGCAGAGCCTTTATTCCTGCTCTTTTCCCGCAATCCATCAAACGCATTTGGTGTGTCATCATAGTGGTCTCTGACTTGCAGAGGTGGGACCAAGTCACTATTATTCGAGTCACAAGCAAGTCTCAAGTCATAAGGTCAAAGTCTCAAGTCAAGTCCCAAGTAGGACTAGAAGGGGTCAAGTCTCCAGTCAAGTACATGCATTCTAAGAGCAAGTCAAGTCAAGTCACACGTTTTTTCAAGTCAAGTCTCAAGTCAAGTAGCCTAAAATAAATCTATACATGCAATGGCTTGTTCAACTAAAAATCTTTGTCTATTTATTGAGCATAGGCTACCAGACAGCCTTTTCATTTTTTGTCTACAACACATTTTGATTATGAATTGTAAAATAGGGACCTTGTAGCAGTCATAAGGGCATGGAATCAGCAGAAGGAATGGCAGGTTGACTTGCTCGGAATGTAGATTTATTTACTGGTCTTGGTGATCCAATGATGAAAGCACCATATCATACAAAATATACAAGTAGATTTACGAAATATACAAGGGCAATAGCACAAAAGAAACAACCTCTGTATCAGGCGTAACCTGTCCTATCTGAACGGACACAGGTAGAGGGCAAGACTGCACAGTCACCCCTTGAGAAACCAAATGGAATCTGTCTAACAGGAGCGCAAAAGCCTTGTTCACACTGCAGACCTTAATGCTAAATCAGTTTTGTTTTTCAAATCCGTTTTAGAATACTGATGGTCCAAACAGCAAGTTACAAGTGACCAAATCTGATTTATGTGTGTTCAGGCAGCAGTCATTTGCTGCCGACATGGCTACGTTAGTTGTCATAGTAACGACGGGTGTGTAGGCTGATTGGTGGTGGTGCTGCTGGTGATTCCTATCTCTCAGAAGTTATGTAGCAAGCTAAGGTGACAACAATGCCTGCCATGGACGTTTCCCAGTTGCTTTGAATGTTAAAAAATCATAGTGTAAAAACACTTTTAAAGACTCAAAGGATAAGATGATCCAGCTTTCAAAACAAGTCATTTTTGGCTAGCCACAGCAGTCAACTAGCTAGCTAGGTAGCTGTTTAGCTTTCTAGCACATTCCGTAATTTGTTTGTTAACAATTAACAAGTTAGCTACCATGTCATGTTCCTGTTCAAATGTCAACAGAGTAGCTAGCAAGCAACAAGATATGCCAAATAACAGTCTAAAACATAAATCAGTGTTCAGACACAAGTCGCATGGCCAGGAATCAGATTTGTATTTAACTTCAAACCATCGACAAAGGTGGTTTGAAATGTGGTTTAAAATATCAGATTCCATTCATACATGGAATAATAATTTTCTCTTATTCAACATACCGATTCCAAAGTGTGGCGCGCAAGTCACGTGGCCTATTTCTATGAGCACTGAGGCTTGCACGCTCCTATTATGCACAACCAGAATGACACAGATGGAACTCCGACATAACCCGGGAAATATTAACAAAGGAAACCATACACAAGAATTAAATAAACAGAACTTCTACCTCATGAGTCTTGCGAACATTCATGTGCACAAACAACATCTCGCCCACTCAGAGTAAGACATTATAGGCTAAAGTGTTGCAATAAACGTTACTGGGATGGAATGATGAAAAGCTAGCAACTTTTGTAGGATTAGATGGAATATAGATTTACCACATAAGCATTTTAACTTGTGAAAGAAAGCAACAGCAAGCATTTCAACAAGAAAACAACACGCTCTGCACTGGCAGGAGTTTGGAAAGCGCAAGTGGAGAGACATGCCTATGGTGTGTCTTTGCCACAGTAATAATTCATTTTAAACAAATTCCAAATGCAAACTTCATAAGTAAATTATCAATTTCAACATACAAAAGACCAGTAGGCCTATGCTAGTAATTGTTGTTTGATGCCCCATTGCTGGTGAGCTTGCAAAGTAAACAGTTAATATTGTTGATCACCACATTTTTGGAGCTGCATATTTATTTATTATGGCAATCCTCTCGCCCTACAGTTTGGCGTTTGCACTGCACCCGATCCTATAGCTGTACAGAAAATGAGCAATCTGTTCGCTAGCTCACCCGACCTGTGTTGATTCACAGTTTGCTAGTCCAATCAGAGGGATGTGTGTGCGTTTCACTAGCCAATCTGTTGCACTTTTTTTTGCAAGGGCGATGTTGCGGCTACTGTCTCTGGCTGCGTGGAGAGTAATCCACGGACTCTGTGCCACAAAATAAGTGACAAAACGTTACAAAACATGGCCAGATAATTTCAAGTCATCAGTCTCAAATCAAAGTCGAGTCCCGAATCTTGAGGCTCCAAGTCAAGTCTCAAGTTATTTTATTTTATATCACGAGCTCATTTTCAAGTCATGTGACTCGAACCCACAACTTCTGCTGACTTGTGGTCAGACTCCCTCAGGCAGAACAAATTTAAACTTGTGCCTTCTTCAATGCTGATTTGAATGTCATTGAGAAAACAGAAAAGTTTTAAAGATTTTATTCTTCTCACAAACATCCTTTCTGAATGTAAAAGTATCCTAGAAGTAATCATCTAGTTTTTCAAAATAATTTGTAATCTTGTTACAATATTTTTGTTGGTATTACAGTTTTTTTGTAATCTGTTACTCTCTAACCCTGTCCATTAGTTTGTTTTGGGCCACTGAACCATGAGATACAAGAATAGACATAGTGGAACTGGATCAGAGATGTTGTCAGGGACCTCATAGTCACCGTATCCAGGAACTTGGCGACCCTTGCCAGGAACATTGTCCTGGAAAGATCCTTCCCAATGACCATCAGAGCCATGAGTTCACCTGTCATGTGTTGGTCCAGATTACATCCAAAGTATGTAATGCAGCAATTCTCCTTCATTGCTAGACCCTTACACTTGACCGAGAAGTTGGAAGTGTTTTTCACTTTGTGTTTGGAACCAAACAGGATTTACATTTACATTTAAGTCATTTAGCAGACGCTCTTATCCAGAGCGACTTACATATATATATATATATATATTTTTTTTTATACTGGCCCCCTGTGGGAATCGAACCCACAACCCTGGCGTTGCAAACGCCATGCTCTATCAACTGAGCTACATCCCTGCCGGCCATTCCCTCCCCTACCCTGGACGACGCTGGGCCAATTGTGCGCCGCCCATGAGTCTCCCGGTCGCGGCCGGCTGCGACAGAGCCTGGATTCGAACCAGGATCTCTAGTGACACAGTTAGCACTGCGATGCAGTGCCTTAGACCACTGCGCCACTCAGGATACATTCTGTTTTGCCTAAATGCAGAGACAGTTTGTTGTCAGATAACCACTTACTGACTTTAGTCAGTTCACTGCTTAGGGTATTTTCAACAGTCTCCTTATTCTTATGTGAAACCAATCATCCGCATATAGGAACAGAGGGCATGAACAGGCAGAGTCCATGTTATTTATGTAGAGCAAAAAAAGCAAAGGCCCCAAAATGCTCCCCTGAGGGACACCACTGTTGATCTCCTTAGCATAAAAAATTAAAAATGTAAAATGTGTTCCTTCATGTTATTAAGCTAGCTTAAAGTTGCAGGCTACTATGGTATTGTGGCACCCAGGGGTAGCACTGTCTGTATTTGTATTTGTATTTATTATAGATCCCCATTAGCTGCTGCCAAGGCAGCAGCTACTCTTCCTGGGGTCCAGCAAAATTAAGGCAGTTATACAATTTTTTTAACACTACAATGCATTCACAACAGATTTCACAACACAATAAGTGTGTGCCCTCAGGTCCCTACTCTACTACCACATATCTACAACACAAAATCCATGTGTATGTGTGTGTATAGTGCGTATGTTATCGTGTGTTTGTATGCATCTGTCTGTGCCTATGTTTGTGTTGCTTCACAGTCCCCACTGTTCCATAATGTGTTTTTGTATCTGTTTTTTAAATCTAATTTTACTGCTTGCATGAGTTACTTGATGTGGAATAAAGTTCCATGTAGTCATGGCTCTATGTAGTACTGTGCACCTCCTATAGTCTGTTCTGGACTTGGGGACTGTGAAGAGACCTCTGGTGGCATGTCCTGTGGGGTATGCATGGGTGTCTGAGCTGTGTGCCAGTAGTTCAAACAGACAGCTCTTTGCATTCAACATGTCAATACCTCTCACAAATCCAAGTAGCGATGAAGTCAATCTCTCCTCCACTTTGAGCCAAGTGAGATTGACATGCGTATTATTAATGTTAGCTCTCTGTGCACATTTAAGGGCCAGCCATGCTGCCCTGTTCTGAGCCAATTGCAAAGTCCCTCTGTGTGGCACCTGTCCACACGACTGAACAGTGGTCCAGGTGCGACAAAACTAGGGCCAGTAGGACCTGCCTTGTTGATACTGCCTTTAAGGCAGAGTAGCGCTTTATTATGGACAGACCTCCCCATCTTAGCTACTGTTGTATCAATATATTTTGACCATGACAGTTTACAATCCAGGGTCCATTTTACATTTACGTCATTTAGCAGACGCTCTTATCCAGAGCGACTTACAAATTGGTGCATTCACCTTATAGCCAGTGGGACAACCACTTTACAATATGTTTTTTTTTTCTTCTTTTTTTTCTTTGGGGTGGGGTAAGGGGGGGTAGAATGATTACTTTATCCTATCCCAGGTATTCCTTAAAGAGGTGGGGTTTCAAGTGTGTCCACTTGGGAGATGACAAGTGCCTGGATTAGGACCTGTGCCGCTTCCTGTGTAAAGCAGGGTCGAACTCTCCGAATGTTGTAAAGCATGAACCTACAGGATCGGGTCACCGCCTTGATGTTAGCGGAGCAGTTTAGTCCAAGCAGTTTAGTCACCTCAATTTGCTCAATTTCCACATTATTCATTCCAAGATTTAGTTGAGGTTTAGGGTTTAGTGAATGATTTGTCCCAAATACAATGCTTTTAGTTTTTGAAATATTTAGGACTAAGTTATTCCTTGCCACCCATTCTGAAAGCTAACTGCAGCTCTTTGTTAAGTGTTGCAGTCATTTCAGTCACTGTAGTAGCTGACATGTATAGTGTTGAGTCAGCCGCATACATAGACACACTGGCTTTACTCAAAGCCAATGGCATGTTGTTAGTTAAGATCGAAAAAAGTGATGGGCCTAGACAGCTGCCCTGGGGAATTCCTGATTCTACCTGGATTATGGTGGATAGACTTCCATTAAATAACACCCTCTGTTCTGTTAGACAGGTAACTCTTTATCCACAATATAGCAGGGGGTGTAAAGTCATAACACATACATTTTTCCAGCAGCAAACTATGATCGATAATGTCAAAAGCCGCACTGAAGTCTAACAAAACAGCCCCCACAATCTTTTTATCATCGATTTATCTCAGCCAATCATCAGTCATTTGTGTAAGTGCTGTGCTTGTTGAATGTCCTTCCCCATAAGCGTGCTTAAGGTCTGTTGTCAATTTGTTTACTGTAAAATAGCATTGTATCTGGTCAAACACATTTTTCCAAAAGTTTACTAAGGGTTGTAAACAGGCTGATTGGGCAGCTATTTGAGCCAGTAAAGGGGGCTTTACTATTCTTAGGTAGGGGAATACTTTTGTTTCCCTCCATGCCTGAGGGCACACACTTTCTAGTAATTTAAGATTAGGCAAATAGGAGTGGCAATATCATCCGCTATTATCCTCAAAAATTTTCCATCCAAGTTGTCAGACCCCGGTGTCTTGTCATTGTTGATAGACAACAATAATATTTTCCCCTCTTACACACTCACTTTATGGAATTCAAAATTACAATGCTTGTCTTTCATAATTTGGTCAGATATACTTGGATGTTGTCACGATCGTTGAGAGACGGGTCAGACCAAGGTGCAGCGTGAAAAGCGTACATGTTTATGAACTAAATAAACATACAACAAAACAAGAAACAATGTAACGTGAAGTCCTCCGGCTATACACATACACGCCTAAGAGGAACAAGATCCCACAATACACAGTAGGCAATGGGCTACCTAAGTATGATCCCCAATCAGAGACAATGAGCGACAGCTGCCTCTGATTGGGAATCATACCCGGCCAGACATAGAAATAGACTAACTAGAACCTAAACATAGAATATATAACATAGATTTCCACACCCTGACTCAAGAGTTCTATAGGTCAGGGCGTGACAGTACCCCCCCAAAGGTGCGGACTCCGGCCGCACAAACCTGACATGACAGGGGAGGGTCTGGGTGGGCTTTCAGCCTCGGAGGCGGATCCGGCTCCGGGCGTGATGTCTTCTTCCTTGCTACCTCCCCGTTGCGCCCCTGATCTGGTCTGGACCTCGGCGCGATGCTTCCCCTCTCCTTCCTCCCACAATGCACCAAGCCCTGTCTGGACCCTGGTGTGGGAGACCCCGACCCTGGAGAGGGGCTGACTTCTGGGTCTGAAGTGGAGCCGCTGACCGGAGCTGAACTGGACCCCGGTGGAGCGGACTGCTCTGGCTCCGGAGTGGAACCGCTGACCGGAGCTGGACTAGAAACCGGTGGAGCGGACTGCTCTGGCTCCGGAATGGATCCGCTGACCGGAGATGGATTTGGCACCGGTGGAGCGAACTGCTCTGGCTCCGGAGAGGAGCCGCTGACCGGAGCTGGACTAGGAACCGGTGGAGCGGACTGCTCTGACTCCGGAATGGATCCGCTGACCGGAGCTGGACTGGGCACACGCACCACTGGTCTGGTGCGAGGAGCAGGCACGGGCCGTGCCGGACTGGATACACGCACCACTGGTTTGGTGCGAGGAGCAGGCACGGGCTGTGCCGGACTGGATACACACACCACTGGTCTGGTGCGAGGAGCAGGCACGGGTCGTGCCGGACTGGAGACACGCCCCACTGGTTTGGTGCGAGGAGTAGGCACGGGCCATGCCGGACTGGATACACGCACCACTGGTTTGGTGCGAGGAGCAGGCACGGGCTGTGCCGGACTGGATACACACACCACTGGTCTGGTGCGAGGAGCAGGCACGGGTCGTGCCGGACTGGAGACACGCCCCACTGGTTTGGTGCGAGGAGTAGGCACGGGCCATGCCGGACTGGATACACGCACCACTGGTTTGGTGCGAGGAGCAGGCACGGGCTGTGCCGGACTGGATACACACACCACTGGTTTGGTGCGAGGAGTAGGCACGGGCCATGCCGGACTGGATACACGCACCACTGGTTTGGTGCGAGGAGCAGGCACGGGCTGTGCCGGACTGGATACACACACCACTGGTTTGGTGCGAGGAGCAGGCACGGGTCGTGCCGGACTGGAGACACGCACCACTGGTTTGGTGCAGGGAGCAGGTACGGGCCGTGCCGGACTGGATACACGCACCACTGGATTGGTGCGGGGAGCAGGTATTGGGCATACCGGGCTGGCGACACGCACCACTGGTTTGGTGCGGGGAGCAGGTACGGGCCTTACTGGACTGGATACACGCACCACTGGTTTGGTGCGGGGAGCAGGTACGGGGCTTACCGGGCTGGTGACACGCACCACTGGTTTGGTGCAGGGAGCAGGTATGGGCCACACTGGACTGGACACACACACCACTGGTTTGGTCCGTACCGGACTGTGGAGGCGGCCTGGAGGTCTGGAGCTTAGAGCTGGCACAATCCGTCCTGGCTGGATGCCCACTTTCGCATGGCACGTGCAGGGCGCTGGCACAGGACGCACTGGGCTGTGAACGTGCACTGTGCCGGACTGGATACACGCACCACTGGTTTGGTGCGAGTAGCAGGCACGGGCTGTGCCGGACTGGATACACACACCACTGGTTTGGTGTGAGGAGCAGGCACGGGCTGTGCCGGACTGGATACACACACCACTGGTTTGGTGCGAGGAGTAGGCACGGGCTGTGCCGGACTGGATACACACACCACTGGTTTGGTGCGAGGAGTAGGCACGGGCTGTGCCGGACTGGATACACACACCACTGGTTTGGTGCGAGGAGCAGGCACGGGTCGTGCCGGACTGGGAGACACGCCCCACTGGTTTGGTGCGAGTAGCAGGCACGGGCTGTGCCGGACTGGATACACACACCACTGGTTTGGTGCGAGGAGTAGGCACGGGCTGTGCCGGACTGGATACACACACCACTGGTTTGGTGCGAGGAGCAGGCACGGGTCGTGCCGGACTGGAGACACGCCCCACTGGTTTGGTGCGAGTAGCAGGCACGGGCTGTGCCGGACTGGATACACACACCACTGGTTTGGTGCGAGGAGTAGGCACGGGCTGTGCCGGACTGGATACACACACCACTGGTTTGGTGCGAGGAGCAGGCACGGCTCGTGCCGGACTGGAGACACGCACCACTGGTTTGGTGCGGGGAGCAGGTACGGGGCTTACCAGGCTGGCGACACGCACCACTGGTTTGGTGTGGGGAGCAAGTATGGGCCGCACTGGACTGGACACACGCACCACTGGTTTGGTCCGTACCGGACTGTGGAGGCGCACTGGAGGTCTAGAGCTTAGAGCTGGCACAATCCGTCCTGGCTGGATGCCCACTTTCGCACGGCACGTGCGGGGCGCTGGCACAGGACGCACTGGGCTGTGAACGCGCACTGGCGACACAGTGTGTAGGACTGGCCCAGGATATTCTGAACCGTGGAGGCGCACTGGAGACCAGGAGCGTTGTGCCGGCACAACCCGTCCTGGCTGGATGCCCACTTTCGCACGGCATGTGCGGGGCGCTGGCACAGGACGCACTGGGCTGTGTATGCGCACTGGCGACACAGTGCGTATCTCTGCATACCTAGGTTCCTCAATGAACACACGCTCCTTTTGTTGCCTGACCAGCTCCTTTCTCCGTGCCTCCACTACTTCCTTCTCCATTTGAGCCGCCTGTAGCGCCTCCCTCTGAACGGATAACTCCTGCTAACGTGGTGGCCTCCTCTCTCAGACAGCTCCAGTCCTTCTCTCTCTCTCACCAATCCTCCTCCAGTGAGGACTCCTCCGGAAGCCCCCACGAGTTAGGGAACAGAACCTCATCGTCGTCGTCATCCTCCGACTCCTCCGTGTAAAACTGTTCCCATTCCTGTTCCCATGGTCGTAGGGACTCCAACTGGAACCCCCCCGGGTGCAGTGGTCGGGGCTCTTCTCTCTCGATCCCCGACCACCCTTCTAGCCCCCCAAAAAATTATCTCCTCCCATGACCACCATTTGCCCACCTGTGACAAAGCTATTCGCTCCTGCTTGGCACGCTGCTTGGTCCTTTTGTGGTGGGATCTTCTGTCACGATCGTTGAGAGATGGGTCAGACCAAGGTGCAGCGTGAAAAGCATACATGTTTATTAACTAAATAAACATACAACAAAACAAGAAACAACGTAACGTGAAGTCGTCAGGCTATACACATACACGCCTAAGAGGAACAAGATCCCACAATACACAGTAGGCAATGGGCTACCTAAGTATGATCCCCAATCAGAGACAATGAGCGACAGCTGCCTCTGATTGGGAATCATACATTACATTTACATTTACGTCATTTAGCAGACGCTCTTATCCAGAGCGACTTACAAATTGGTGCATTCACCCTATAGCCAGTGGGATAACCACTTTACAATAGTCGACTAACTAGAACCTAAATATAGAATATGTAACATAGATTTCCACACCCTGACTCAACAAACAAGAGTTCTATAGGTCAGGGCGTGACAGATGTGTAGTGTCAGCGTTTGTTGCTGGCATGTCATGCCTAAGTTTGCTAATCTTTCCAATTAAAAAATAATTAAAGTAGTTGGCAATATCAGTGGGTTTTGTGATGAATGAGCCATCTGATTCAATGAATGATGGAGCGGAGTTTGCGTTTTTGCCCAAAATGTCATTTAAGGTGCTCCAAAGCTTTTTACTCTCATTCTTTCTGCAGCATTAGTAAAAATGTAATCAATACATGTTGATGATTTAATTCCTGTGCTGTTTGTAACTACCCTGGTAGGTTGACTGATAACCTGAACCAGGTTGCAGGCACTAGTTACAGTTTGAAGCTATCTCTTGAGTTGGCAGCCTGATGAAAGCCAGTAAATATTTAAATCACCCAGAAAATATACCTCTTTGTTGACATCACATACATTATCAAGCATTTCACATGTTATCCAGATACTGACTGTTAGCACTTGGTGGTCTACAGTAGCTTACCACCAGAATGGGATTTAGGTGAGGCAGATTAACCTGTAGCCATATTACTTCAACAGTATTTAACATGAGATCCTCTCTAAGCTTTACAGGAATGTGGTTCTGAATATAAACATCCATACCTCAACCTTTGGCATTTCTGTCTTTTCTGTAGATCTTATAACCATGTATTGCTACCACTGTATCCTCAAAGGTATTATCTAAGTGAGTTTCAGAGATTGTCAGAATATGAATGTAATCTGTTACTAGCAAATTGTTGATTTCATGAACCTTTTTTCTTAAGCTACATATGTTAACGTGGGCTATTTTTAGCACTTTTCTGGAATGCTTGATTGTTTTTATTGCTTTACTGGGAAGCGTAGCAGAGGTAGACATGCTCAAGTTATTTATGTTAGTGCAGGGTGAGCTGCACACAGTGGACTTCCTGCTAGGGCACACCGCCTCAGTGCTAACAGTATAACTCTGGTTCATATGCACATGATTACTGCATACAATAGCTGTAAGAGGACGGTAAATTAGGTTACTTACATTGTGTCTTCCTGTGCCCCTGAGATAATGTACATTTGCTGAAGTATTATGACAACTCAGCGACACAATGGTAGGGATTAAATGAGCTGGGCTTGGGTCATTGATAAGTCATTGACTCAAGCAGCCTCATAATGCTGTGAAAGGATCCAGGAACCCAGATGATTTGGGTGCATCCCATCCTCCTTATAATACAAGCTTTGTTTCCAGAAGGTATCAAAATTGTCAATAAATGTAACACCCACAGAGCTGCAATAGTCTCGTAACCCGTTATGGTGGGCTAAATGTCTGCTGAACCGTTCAATGCCATGATTTAGGGAGGGCAGAGGGACAGATATTATGGGGCGTTTGTTGGTGTCAAGTAGTGACCCAATCAGTTATTTAAAGTCCATCTTCAACTGTTCTGAGCTGCCCTTCATAATGTCATTGAATCCCACACAAACTACGATAGACTCAATTTCCTGATGCTGGCTTAAAATGTTTGGGAGCAGCTAATTGATGTCCTGTACTCGTGCTCCTGTATAGCGCAAGGTTTTTGCTCCAGCGACTAAGACATTTCTCACCATTGAATTGCCCAATACAACGGCCGGAGAAGGGAATTGAGAAATCCGCCCATTCCCACCCCTGTGTGACCCTTCATAATACTTACAACACAGAGAAGTACTCCCCTTGTCAGAATTCTGCGATTCCTATTTTCTGCAACATTAGGAGTGGATCCCGTTACAAAAATAAGAATCTCACCCAGTCATAACACGTGGTATCCAGCATAGCATAAAAGCCCTACAGGGAACAAAACACAATTTTAAGCAAAACAAAGACACAAAAAGCATAACAATCAAGTGGAAAGACAGGATGAAAATCAATCAATCAAAACAATATTCCTAGCTGGTTAAAAATCGATGAACTGTTATTATGAAATTTTTTTATGTATGCACTCACTAACTGTAAGTCGCTCTGGATAAGAGCGTCTGCTAAATGACTAAAATGTAAAATGTAATGATTAAACTTGCCACTAGTAGCAATACAACTGGAGGAAAAAGCTATGCAAGCCAATTTTGGGTAGCATGGTGGTTTCATCCTGTGTCCACTTCACCTTTGATAAAATTCAATGGTCTACAGGCTGGCTGCTTGAACTACAGTGGGGAAAAAAAGTATTTAGTCAGCAACCGATTGTGCAAGTTCTCCCACTTAAAAAGATGAGAGAGGCCTGTAATTTTCATCATAGGTATACGTCAACTATGACAGACAAATTGAGAGAAAAAAAATCCAGAAAATCACATTGTAGGATTTTTTATGAATTTATTTGCAAATTATGGTGGAAAATAAGTATTTGGTCACCTACAAACAAGCAAGATTTCTGGCTCTCACAGACCTGTAACTTCTTCTTTAAGAGGCTCCTCTGTCCTCCACTCATTACCTGTATTAATGGCACCTGTTTGAACTTGTTATCAGTATAAAAGACACCTGTCCACAACCTCAAACAGTTACACTCCAAACTCCACTGTGGCCAAGACCAAAGAGCTGTCAAAGGACACCAGAAACAAAATTGTAGACCTGCACCAGGCTGGGAAGACTGAATCTGCAATAGGTAAGCAGCTTGGTTTGAAGAAATCAACTGTGGGAGCAATTATTAGGAAATGGAAGACATACAAGACCACTGATAATCTCACTCGATCTGGGGCTCCACGCAAGATCTCACCCTGTGGGGTCAAAATGATCACAAGAACGGTGAGCAAAAATCCCAGAACCACACGGGGGGACCTAGTGAATGACCTGCAGAGAGCTGGGACCAAAGTAACAAAGCCTACCATCAGTAACACACTACGCCGCCAGGGACTCAAATCCTGCAGTGCCAGACGTGTCCCCCTGCTTAAGCCAGTACATGTCCAGGCCCGTCTGAAGTTTGCTAGAGTGCATTTGGATGATCCAGAAGAGGATTGGGAGAATGTCATATGGTCAGATGAAACCAAAATAGAACTTTTTGGTAAAAACTCAACTCGTCGTGTTTGGAGGACAAAGAATGCTGAGTTGCATCCAAAGAACACCATACCTACTGTGAAGCATGGGGGTGGAAACATCATGCTTTGGGGCTGTTTTTTCTGCAAAGGGACCAGGATGACTGATCCGTGTAAAGGAAAGAATGAATGGGGCCATGTATCGTGAGATTTTGAGTGAAAACCTCCTTCCATCAGCAAGGGCATTGAAGATGAAACGTGGCTGGGTCTTTCAGCATGACAATGATCCCAAACACACCGCCCGGGCAACGAAGGAGTGGCTTCGTAAGAAGCATTTCAAGGTCCTGGAGTGGCCTAGCCAGTCTCCAGATCTCAACCCCATAGAAAATCTTTGGAGGGAGTTGAAAGTCCGTGTTGCCCAGCGACAGCCCCAAAACATCACTGCTCTAGAGGAGATCTGCATGGAGGAATGGGCCAAAATACCAGCAACAGTGTGTGAAAACCTTGTGAAGACTTACAGAAAACGTTTGACCTGTGTCATTGCCAACAAAGGGTATATAACAAAGTATTGAGAAACTTTTGTTATTGACCAAATACTTATTTTCCACCATAATTTGCAAATAAATTCATTAAAAATCCTACAATGTGATTTTCTGGATTCTTTTTTCTCATTTTGTATGTCATAGTTGACGTGTACCTATGATGAAAATTACAGGCCTCTCTCATCTTTTTAAGTGGGAGAACTTGCACAATTGGTGGCTGACTAAATACTTTTTTCCCCCACTGTATAAGAGAAAACATATTGTGATATCAATGCTACCAACGGACTAGGAATAGAATAGACTGACAGGTGTCTGGATCACACAGAAAATGCAGAAGTTACAGAAATATAATGGCACTACTTCTCTTAATTCTTAAGAGTAACACGATTAACACATTCATAAATGGCAAAAAAAAGACAGTCAAAATATAAATAATAAGGAATAAGGTTTTGAAGTGTCTGCCCTGTCTAGGAGATATAAGAAAGCTCAGGAAATATATATATATATATATACACAGTGAGGGAAAAAAGTTTTTGATCCCTTGCTGATTTTGTATGTTTGCCCACTGACAAAGAAATGATCAGTATATAATTTTAATGGTAGGTTTATTTGAACAGTGAGAGACAGAATAACAACAACAAAATCCAGAAAAACGTATGTCAAAAATGTTATAAATTGATTTGCATTTTAATGAGGGAAATAAGTATTTGACCCCTCTGCAAAACATGACTTAGTACATGGTGGCAAAACCCTTGTTGGCAATCACAGAGGTCAGACGTTTCTTGTAGTTGGCCACCAGGTTTGCACACATCTCAGGAGGGATTTTGTCCCACTCCTCTTTGCAGATCTTCTCCAAGTCATTAAGGTTTCGATGCTGACGTTTGGCAACTCGAACCTTCAGCTCCCTCCACAGATTTTCTATGGGATTAAGGTCTGGAGACTGGCTAGGCCACTACAGGACCTTAATGTGCTTTTTCTTGAGCCACTCCTTTGTTGCCTTGGCCGTGTGTTTTGGGTCATTGTCATGCTGGAATACCCATCCATTTGTTGTTATTCTGTATCTCACTGTTCAAATAAACCTACCATTAAAATTATAGACTGATCATGTCTTTGTCAGTGGGCAAACGTACAAAATCAGCAGGGGATCAAATACTTTTTTCCCTCACTGTATATATATATACAGTGGGGAGAACAAGTATTTGATACACTGCCGATTTTGCAGGTTTTCCTACTTACAAAGCATGTAGAGGTCTGTAATTTTTATCATAGGTACACTTCAACTGTGAGAGACGGAATCTAAAACAAAAATCCAGAAAATCACATTGTATGATTTTTAAGTAATTAAATTGCATTTTATTGCATGACATAAGTATTTGATCACCTACCAACCAGTAAGAATTCCGGCTCTCGCAGACCTGTTAGTTTTTCTTTAAGAAGCCCTCCTGTTCTCCACTCATTACCTGTATTAACTGCACCTGTTTGAACTTGTTACCTGTATAAAAGACACCTGTCCACACAATCAATCAAACAGACTCCAACCTCTCCACAATGGCCAAGACCAGAGAGCTGTGTAAGGACATCAGGGATAAAATTGTAGACCTGCACAAGGCTAGGATGGGCTACAGGACAATAGGCAAGCAGCTTGGTGAGAAGGCAACAACTGTTTGCACAATTATTAGAAAATGGAAGAAGTTCAAGATGACGGTCAATCACCCTCGGTCTGGGGCTCCATGCAAGATCTCACCTCGTGGGGCATCAATGATCATGAGGAAGGTGAGGGATCAGCCCAGAACTACACGGCAGGACCTGGTCAATGACCTGAAGAGAGCTGGGACCACAGTCTCAAAGAAAACCATTAGTAACACACTACGCCGTCATGGATTAAAATCCTGCAGCGCACGCAAGGTCCCCCTGCTCAAGCCAGCGCATGTCCAGGCCCGTCTGAAGTTTGCCAATGACCATTTGGATGATCCAGAGGAGGAATGGGAGAAGGTCATGTGGTCTGATGAGACAAAAATATAGCTTTTTGGTCTAAACTCCACTCGCCGTGTTTGGAGGAAGAAGAAGGATGAGTACAACCCCAAGAACACCATCCCAACCATGAAGTATGGAGGTGGAAACATCATTCTTTGGGGATGCTTTTCTGCAAAGGGGACAGGACGACTGCACCGTATTGAGGGGAGGATGGATGGGGCCATGTATCGCAAGATCTTGGCCAACAACCTCCTTCCCTCAGTAAGAGCATTGAAGATGGGTCGTGGCTGGGTCTTCCAGCATGACAACGACCCGAAACACACAGCCAGGGCAACTAAGGAGTGGCTCCGTAAGAGGCATCTCAAGGTCCTGGAGTGGCCTATCCAGTCTCCAGACCTAAACCCAATAGAAAATCTTTGGAGGGAGCTGAAAGTCCGTATTGCCCCGCGACAGCCCTGAAACCTGAAGGATCTGGAGAAGGTCTGTATGGAAGAGTGGGCCAAAATCCCTGCTGCAGTGTGTGCAAACCAGGTCAAGACCTACAGGAAACGTATGATCTCTGTAATTGCAAACAAAGGTTTCTGTACCAAATATTAAGTTCTGCTTTTCTGATGTATCAAATACGTATGTCATGCAATAAAATGCAAATTAATTACTTAAAAATCATACAATGTGATTTTCTGGATTTTTGTTTAAGATTCCGTCTCTCACAGTTGAAGTGTACCTATGATAAAAATTACAGACCTCAACATGCTTTGTAAGTAGGAAAACCTGCAAAATCGGCAGTGTATCAAATACTTGTTCTCCCCACTGTATATATATATATATATATATTGTACACATTTGAACCCTTTTTTTTGGGTAGGCACAAAACTATCTTCATACTTCCATTCATATTTTAAACTGGTACCTTCAGATGAGTCCCCTGACACTTGTGGGGGTCATAGAGAGTCTCATCTTTCCATGGAGTGGTCATACTAACCAAACCGTTCGGATGCTACAGTCGTTTTCGTGAGAAGACCAATTTTCGGGACGTCTCATGATCTGACAAAAAACGCTGTAACTCGGCCACCTTCCACCATAGATACAGAAGGCCGCCATTGGTGGATGCGGTAGATTGAGACACAGCCCAAGCAAAAAAAAAACAGATCTCTCTAGCTTAAACTGACTGATTTTTATGTGGATTTTTGTATTATGTTACTTAGATTGACGCATCGGAGCGTCAATAGCCTCTAGAGCAGTGCTGCCCAACCCTCTTCCTGGAGATCTACTGTCCTGTAGGTTTCAGTCCAACCCTAATGTAGCATATCTGATTCAGCTAGTTAACGTCTTGTCGAGCAGCTAATAAGTAGAATCAGGTGTGTTAAATTAGGGTTGGACTGAAAACCCACAGGACGGTAGATCTCCAGGAAGAGGGTTGGGCAGTCCTGCTCTAGAGGGTTTTAAACCAGTGGCAAGGATGTAGGCCTAAATAAAACGACAGTTCTGCAATTCATAATTTGCAGAAATTAGGCTTTTTGTTTAATACATAGGATTCTATAGTGCTTTTCTAAAACCCAAAGACGCTACAATAAGTAAATATAAGGAAAACCAACACATAAAAGCAACAAATGACCTGGGATAGGGTAGAAGAGGAGGCGGGAAGAAAGAGACAACACAAACAAAAACTTCTAGATGGTGTGTAGATAGTTAAAAACAGAACGGAAATGTTGCAATCCCCAGAGTACATCCTCTGAACTTTGCACTCTGCAACACACTGCAATAAGTTGTGCACTGACAGTCCAAACACACAGGGGGTTCCCAACACTAATGTTTTCTTATATTTTATATTTAACCTTATTTTCACAGGGAGTCATATTGTGACCAATGTCTCTTTTGCAAATGAGGTCTGTAATTACAAAGATACAAAAATCAAATAAAATTACAATATGCAAACAGCAAACATGAGGGTGTTAACTCAGTAACATTTCACACTGTACACGCAAGTGTCAAACTGATGTCACTGCATAGCCATAGAGCATTGTGGTTAAAAGAAAGTACCTAAACCCTTCCTCCCACAGACTATTTGTGTGCTGAGCTGCCACATTCTACTTATCTTATTAGAGCAAATGTCAATGTGTTCAATGTGGCAATTGGGACAAAATTGGGTTAAAATGATTATGTAACACTGAAGCAAGGAGAATCTCAATCAAACTGGTCTCCAGAAGTATCTGAGGTTAGACAAAGATCATTTCTTGAGCTGCTACTAGGCTTATGTGATTTCAAACACAATCAATAAAACTAAACTATAGTCATATGTGAAATAAAATTAAACTCAACTGAATAGCCAAATAAGCTTTCTCACATGTTTGTTGTTGCCTCATTCAAAACACCACTTCCAGACACCTGTTCTGACTCAAATAAGACATTGTTATAGATTGGGTGTAGTATGTAGTCTGTAACTCTTTTCTTGCCGGGTTTCTCACATTTGATACTTCTCACTGGGAAAGTGTAAAAGAAGAGGGTGGGGCAATGTACCAATTCCAATCATGCAAAAGAGGAAATTGCAAAAAACATCCACATTCTCACCCAGATGATAGTGAACTACCGCAGCTACTTTTGGGGGTGGAGACGCCCTCTTATAAGAAGAGGCACACAGGAAACAAAGTGCAGGAAGACAAGTAAGTTTCCTTTGCAAAGGTTGAGTGTTGCAATATTTTCCTCACTGCATGCTAGTGAACAAAGAGAAGGAGAAGATGTCTGGGCAAGGAACCCTCTCCCTGCTCACCTGCATGGCAGCCATTGGTAAGCACTGACCTCAGCTTAATATTCAATTACATATTAAAGGGGTTGGAAAAAACATAATCAGCTCAACTAGAAAAAAAAAAGTCAATTACTTTCAATACTACACGTTTTAAGTTACAGTTTAGTTTTTTTGTTGTTGCTATTCCTGACTGAATCTAAAATACTCAAATATGTTGAACTGTTCACACCATTGTAATCAATAGGCAAACTTGAAGTAGAAGAGGGTATGTTTTCAAAATGGATGCTTAACTTGCACAAGGATCATTTATGTCAAAGAAAGGTGCCTAATGTTGCCATTGCTGTCGACTAATGGGAATCCCAATAAAAATAAAAATCTAATGCTCTAAATGTAATTGACTTGTTAGATGCTCCATTGTAATTTTTTGGGGGCCTTTTAGAAAACAGAACTAGTCATACAATATCTTTACTTGTGGTTTCACATCAATAACGGTAACCGACTTCCACTTTTTTGTTTTTGAGGCAATAGGCCACTTAACCTTTTAAACCTAGATACCACCTTATTGTCTATTCATGTTTTTGAGACAGTCAATGATAAGCATTAACTATTGGCCATTTATCACACATTTTTCATAGTGGAAAAGGTCATAAATAAGTTATTTACAATGTTACAGCTGCATTAACTTTTGAGGGCAGTTCTGGCTGAACAACAGTAGCCTATAGCACACCTATGTTCAGTCAAACATGTTAAAATTATGATTCCTCAAAATACGTTTATGCAGACTAAACATTTAGTTGTTTTCACCAGAGCCAGCGCCAGACTATGATCAGCTGGGGGGCACTCTTTTTGATGCTATATTTATAGTTAGGCTATATATATAATATATGCAATGAATCTTCCACTCGTCAAAAGGACCCACCATTTAAAGCCAACAGCGCATTTCAAACACACAAGAGCAAATCACATTTCTCCTTTCCTAAAAACGTTGGCTATTAAAAACCTAGGCCTTGGATAATGCTAAAACAATGTAGCCTACCAAATGAATTGACAAGGAAAGTTTGAAGGGGGAGAGAGACAGCTATGCGATAGCAGGCCTATATTATGAAGGCCTATATGATATTTAAATCTGTCTCTGGTGGATATACTTTGCCCTGGTCTTGCATAGCACAGGTCAAGTGATATGGCAGCATAGACCTACGAATGATAGATTAATATATGAATTACCCTCATTTCTAACACATCTCTGTCTTCACTGTTCCCGTCTTGCACAATTCATGCATCTCTGCAGGCATCAGCTCCACTGGCCTCTCTCTCTCTCTTCCCCTCTCCTCTCTCGATTGCTAATATCTCTTGTACGAGTAGCCTAGCTCAATGCAAGTCCCAGGAATAGCAATATAGTTTGGTCACTTATTTTGAGCAATTTTTTTAACTAATAGGGAGAAGCAGCTTGCTCTTGCTTGCTGAATATAAAATAGGCTAGAGGGTTGGCAATGAACTGGCGGGAAGTTTGACTGGCTAGAGCATGTAGCTCTGGTGTAGTAATATTTATATCAATAAATAAATATATCCAAATGTTGGTAGAATGTTTTTTGGGTGGGCACAAAAGTAAATTTAGGGAGGCATTGCCCCCACAATGCCCCCATAGTGCCGGCGCTGGTTTTCACTGACCATGATCTAAAATATTAAATATTAAATTATGCCAATTTCCCGTGTTGTAGGGAAGATCGGATATCTAAGATTTGTGTGAAATGCTGATTCAATTATGTATTCTATTGTACATCGTGGATTAGGCCCACTAGACAACAAATATTTACCAATATCATTTTTATGCATTTAACCCAAATAGTTGTCTGTCATCCGATTCTACCACTCTTTTCTTTTCTTTGCCAGCTGTCTCTTCAATGGCTTTCAACATTGATGAAACAAACCCACAAATCTACAAAGGGGAGGAACAAGATTTCTTTGGTTACAAAGTCCTGCAATTCATTTCTGGCAAGGAGAAAGGGTAAGTGTTATTGTTATCATCATAGTGAAATGTGTGGTTCTGGTTAGTATTATGTTACAAACTTCATCTGCAAAACAGTATCACACACCTGAGGAAACAAAAATTACCAAAACAATGCACCTGTGTCTGCAAACATGCACTATATACAGTGGGCTCCAAAATTCCTGCCAACCCTGACTGGCAATGCACAAACCATACTTTAAAAAATATAAACAATATAATTATAGAGAAACTCAAAATACCAACATGTGAGAAATACTGTACTTTATTAATGTTTCAATGGAACCAACCAAAATCATACAATTATTTAATGCAAAATAAATGTAACCAAAATCAAGGTTTCATCATTATTGGCACTCCTCATTTAGTACTTAGTGCAACCACCTCTGGCAAGGATAACAGCATGGAGTCTTTTCCTGTAACGTTTGACAAGGTTAAGGAACACATTTGGAGGGATTTTGGACCATTCCTCTATGCAGATCCTTTCAAGATCCTTCACATTCTTGGGTTTGCGCTTGTCAACTGCCCTCAACAACTCAGCCCACAAATTTTCGATTGGATTGAGGCGACTGAGATGGCCATGGCAGAACATTGATTTTGTTGTCACAGAACCATTTCTGTGTGGATCTTCAGGTATGTTTTGGGTCATTGTCTTGTTGGAAAGTCCACCTACGGCCAAGTCCCAGCCTTCTGGCAGAGGCAACCAGATTGTCAGCCAAAATTGCCTGATACTTGGTGGAATTCATTATGCCGTCAATCTTATCCAGTTCCCTGGACCTCTGGAGTTAAAACAGCCCCAAAACATCACTGATCCACCACCATATTTTACCGTGGGTATGAGGTGCCTCTCCTTGTATGCATCTCTGTTTTGACACCAAACATGCCGATGCTGTATCTGACCAAAACGTTCAATGTTGGTCTTACCTTCTTCCAGTCATAATTTAAATGTCGTTTGGCAAACTCCAAGCGCTTGCGTCTGTGTCTTGGGGTCAGAAAGGGCTTTCTTCTGGCAACCGTTCCAAAGAGCCTGTGGTTGTGGATGTGACGTCTGATGGTGCTTTTTGAAACCTGATGACCCCAAGACGCCACCAAGGCCTGCAATTCTTTCACAGTGATTCTTGGGGAATTTGTTGCTTCTCTCACCATCCTCCTCCCTATCATGGGGGGCAAAATGCATTTGCGTCCTCTACCCGTGAGGTTTTCAACTGTTCCATATCTTTTACATTTTTTAATAATTGCCCTGACAGTGCTCAGTGGTATATTCAATCGTTTGTGGATCTTCTTGTAGCCATTACCAGATTTATGAAGGTCTACAAACATCTGTCTCTTTTGAACTGGCAGTTATTTTCTTTTCTTCATGGTGTTGGATGACAAAGGGATATTGCATGCGTGTACCTCATTTTTATACCCTAGTGAAATAGGAAGTGATGTAATGGCTCAATATAGTTCATTAAGACTTTGATAAACTTAAATAAGTGGAATTTAATTAGTGGTTTAATTTTGGTTCGATGTTATTTACAATAATCTTTAAGGGTGCCATTAATTGTAAAACATTGATTTGGAGGACATTGATTTTTAATTAAATCAATAATTGATTTTGGTGGGTTCCATTGGAACATTAATATAGTACAGTATTTCTCACATGTTGTTATTTTGAGTTTCTCTATAATTATATTGTTTATATTTTTTTAAGTATTGTTTGTGCATTGCCAGTCAGGGGTGCCTGTAATTTTGGAGCCCACTGTATATCCATAGCAATGTATTTAGAAAATATATGGCTCTGTATATACAGTGAGCTCCAAATGTATTTGTTGTTGTTTTGGCTCTGTGCTCCAGCACTTTGGATTTGAAATGATACAATGACTGTGAGGTTAATGTGCAGACTGTCAGCATTAACTTGAGTGTATTTTCATCCATGTCTGGTGAACCATTTAGAAATTATAGCACTTTTTGTACATAGTCCCGCCATTTTTGGGGACCAAAAGTATTGGGACAAATTCACTTATGTGAATTAAAGTTGTCAAAATGTTAGTATTTGGTCCCATATTCCTAAAACGCAATGATTACATCAAGCTTGTGACTCTACAAACTTGTTGGATGCATTTGCTGTTTGTTTTGGTTGTGTTTCAGATTATTTTGTGCCTAATAGAATAATGTATTGTGTCAATTTGGAGTCACTTTTATTGTAAATAAGAACAGAATATGTTTCTAAACACTTCTACATTAATGTGGATGCTACCATGATTACGGATAATCCTGAATGAATCGTGAATAATGATGAGTGAGAAAGTTACAGAGGCATAAATATCATATCCCCTAAAAAATGCTAACCTCCCCTGTTATTATAATGGTGAGAGGTTAGAATGTCTTGGGGTTTGATATTTGTACGTCTAACTTTCTCACTCATCATTATTCATGATTCATTCAAGACTATCATAATCATGGAAGCATCCACATTAATGTAGAAGAATGTAGAAACATATTCTATTCTTATTTACAATACTTGAACATTTATTACGTTTCTTAAATTATGTGAGCTGCATCCAATGCACATGACTAATGTGCATCAGTGTATTAGTTATGCATACATTGATGGAAGGGAAATTCTAACTTGTGTTTCATCATATCACACCTCTGATAACATCCTGCCTTCCTCCTTCACCATGCAGTTGTTATTGTAACCTTAGTAACCAATAGAAAATGGATATACAAAAGTAATTGACCACATTGTCACAAATGTTATGCAACCACTCTTGATCTAAAGTTTGTCATATATATAAGAAGTCATACAGTCTCATCTAAATCGACCAAACTATACTGGTATTTCTCACCCACAGGGTAATGGTCAGTGCGCCACATCAGAAGAATGGATCTGGTGGAATCTGTAGATGTGCTCAAGACCGAACAAACTGTACAAACTGTTACACTCCTGAAGGTAGAGATGGAAGTTGATGATACACTATACTGTACTTACTGCAATTTAGAATGGTGGTTACCTTAACAAAATGAATAATTATAAGAATTATAAGAACATGTAACACCTATCACGGTAACCATGGCTAATCAATATTTGACAGCTTTAAAATATTGTTGAAATGTCAACAAGATCTTGAAAATGAGAAACACTAGTTGATTTTGCAAGTCTGCCTTTTCCCTTCCAACAGAAACTGACACAATCAAGTACATTGGACTGTCTATGGCTGGACAATCTACTTCTCCTCCAACGTTCACTGTAAGATAACCACCAAACAGTTAATTTGATCATATTCTTGTTGTGAATGTGAGTGTACTGTGCATATGTAATACTTGTGTTTGGCAGCATTTACAGTACATAGGCAGCCCAATTCTGATATTGTTTTCACTAATTGGTATTTTGACCAATCAGATCAGCTCCACCAATTAGTGGAAAAAATATCAGAATTGGGCTGCCTGTGTAAACCTAAATTACTTGTTTCACTTGAGTCATAAAAGAATAGCTCAACAATCAAAAAATTATCATGGCAAATTCATGTAACTCTCCCTTTTGAAGCCATCTGAGGTCCACCAGACAAGCCATTATTTATCTAATTTACAATTACTTATTATCCTCATTCAGGCCTGCAGCCCTGGCCTGGCACACGAGTGCGATGGGAACTCCTATCTGAACAGTATCTGCTATCAGTTCAACAGCCAGCTCCAGATCACCTCTAACTTCACGCCTGCCTTCCAAGGTATAACAGTGAAATTGGAACACATTTGTAGATATAAATAAAATAACCCAAGATTTGTAGGTATATATTGACTGTTTATTCATGTAATGCTAAATTACATTAGGATTAGGTCACAAAATATGAATTGTGAATGATAAGATCTGGATTCCTGAATATGTGAAGAATATTGTGTGTTATCCATCATATACATTTCTTTAATTCACTTTCTCTTCCAGAATGTACTAAGAAAATAGTGGACCTCGTTTTCCTCTTTGACGGATCAGGAAGCATGACAGGGGACGAATTTGATGAGAACAAAGGTTTCATAAACAATATCATGACAACCCTAAAAAACTCCTCAATCAAGGTAAACTTCCCTTTTAAAGTTCATAACTTGAATCATGCTTGTGAGGTTGCTGAACATACATCTGTTTATCTACACTCTTAAATAATATAAATAAATAATATGCCATTTAGCAGACGCTTTTATCCAAAGCGACTTACAGTCATGCGTGCATACATTTTTGTGTATGGGTGGTCCCGGGGATCGAACCCACTACCTTGGCGTTACAAGCGCCGTGCTCTACCAGCTGAGCTACAGAGGACCACAGACGTAAAGGTGCCTAGAATAACCTTTTGGGTTGCCACACCTGCGGAACCTTTCCAGTTCAAGGGTCTTGGAGGAACCCCTGTGTAAAGGTTCTGATGGGAGGAGTTACATTTTGAACCTTTTTGATAATATATTGAAGTGGTGGCAGCCTATTATTGGAGGCGTGGCTTTCAGATAGGCAATTTTTGGCCACCCATTAGCGCAAATCTCATTCCTGTTCATCATGTTATGTTTTACACTGCAAAACTAAATCCTTGAATATTTATACATATTATATACTTCAATATAATGTTAATAATATTAACAATTCTATTTACATATAGTAATAAAGTGACAACTATTCCCACTTTGGAAGAGCATAGGCTCTTGAGGAACACTTCTGTAAGCCTCACTGACGCTGTAAAACTATCAGTGTTTAACTTTCACATGTGATGACAATACAGCAGAACAGATTAACAGGAATGACATTTACTCTAACAGGTGGCCTAAAAAATATATACAGTATCTTAAAGCCACGCACTTCCTAAGCCACGCCTCCACTCCAGGGTTCCTCCAGGATCCCGATGCTACATTGAACCATTAAAGGTTCCTTCAAGAACCCCTCAATTTACCGAAGGTGCAAATATGACCCATTGACTTGCAATGGTTCCTTGAGGATCTTCATGGTTCCTCAAGTCACCACTAATTATAAGATGTGCTATACCTAGGTTGCTGCATGGAAAGTATGGAATGAAATCAATATTAGTTATCTTTTCCTCTTTTTTTAAACCACAGTTTGCAGCGGTTCAGTTCTCATCAACAGCCAGGACAGTTTTCGACTTCAATGACTACCAAGAGGGGAGAGCCTTGACTAATCTTACGAATGAAAAGCACATGACTCTTCTAACCAATACACATCAGGCGATAGACTTTGTCTTGTAGGTCACAGTTGATCATTATTAATCAGTTTTACTTTCAAAGTTCTGACCGAATACTCGGAATCTGATCAAAGGGGATTGTGGTGTAAGAAAGATTGCTTGATCTGTTGTTTGTATACATCTATTTCAGGAAAAACATTTTTGAAAACCAAGCTGCCGGCGCCACCGCAGATGCAACTAAAGTACTGGTCGTAATAACAGATGGAAATCCCAGTGATACTGATAGAAATTATAACTCTATCAAAAGAAGTGATGAGAAAAACATAATCCGTTTCGTCATCGGGGTAAGTCCTTAAAAGGGGAGCGCCTGCATACCCCCAACACAACAACACACAATTGTATGACTTAATTCCATTACAACTGTTTCATTCCCATAACTACAGCTGGTTGATCACTAGCCAAAACATTTAGACTAGAAGGTATGTTCTCCTCCTAGTTGAAATGACTAAATGCCAATATATTTGCATCTCTGTGAACTTCAAGTTAAAAGGTTTGCAAATGTACCTCAATCCAGGGATGGAAGGTTTCGCTGTAGTCCACATCTTTATTTACTGATCAGACCCAGGGTTCTACTAAGCTAATATATGGAATTGTTTTAAGATGGTCATACCATGTATTATTTAGCTATTTGATTTTGCTTTAGCTATTTTTCCTTTAGCTATCCCAAAAAACAAAACAAAAATAATTTGATGAGATATTGAATTTGGCCTTTACTACTATAGCCCATAGAAATGCTTTGAATAACACATTCATAAATGGCAAAAAAAGACAGTCAAAAAACAAATCATAAGGATTTGAAGTGTCAGTCCTATATCTAGGAGATATAAGAAAGCTCAGGAAATATTGTGGTTTTTTGGACACATATTTAACCCCTTATTTTTGTTGGCACAAAACTACCTCCATACTTCCATTAGTTTGTATAGGTTACCTTCAGACGATTCCAATCGTGTTTGTGAGAGTCTCCTCTTTCCATAGAGTGGTCATATTAGTTTGTAGGCCAAACCGTTCGGATGCTACAGACGTTTTCGTGAGAAGACCGATTTTCGGGATGTCTCATGCTCTGACAAACATCATTGTAGCTCGGCCACGTTCCACCGCAGATGCGGAATGCCAACATAGGCGTATGCGGTCGATAGTGCGATGCAAAAAAACTGATCTCTAGTTTAAATTGACGGATTTTGATATTACATACATTGACACACGGGTGAGTCAATAGAGAATTAAATCCCTGCTGAAAACACTTTTATAAATGTATGATTTTAATTAGCTTTCTTTTTTCATTCTCCTTCCTCCAGTCTTTGTTACTTTGCTAGTACTTTTATTTTATGATGTGAAGCACTTGGTTACTTGTATTGAAAAGCCCTATACAAAAATAGTTATTATTATTTTTACTAGTCTCAAGGGTCCAGTCCAACTTCCCAGTTATGATGTGGATTTTTAAATATCATTCATATTGAAAAGGAAATTAGACTTATAATTCCTGCCCTCAAGTGATATATTTCTTGGCAGGTCAAGAATGTCGATTTGAAGAAACTCAAGTCCCTGGCATCAGAGCCAAAAGAGAACAACACTTTCCTCATCCAGGACTACAACGGACTAAAAGGAATCCTAGACAACTTTCAAAAAAAGATCTTCAACATTGAAGGTACAACTCCAGATTCAGTTGAAATCTCTTAGTACTACTTATTTATTTTTCAGTAAAGCCCCTGTCAAGTGAGAGTTGTTATTCATAAAAAAATACTTCCGTAAGATTCCTGAAGTGGCAATACTGGTCATCTCCTGAAATGTACTGGTATTTATTTCTGGTGATAACACCTTACTCAAAACATTCCACAGTAGAAGTATCAATGTATCGCTATTAATATCAGTGTCCGTATGTTCTAGGTTCCAAGACTGCTCTGGCTGGAAACTTGACTAAAGAGATGTCTCAGAGTGGGTTCAGTGCTGTCTACAGTAAAAAGGTGAGATATCACGATAGTATGTCCACTATGTTTTATCATCATCTTAATATTTTTTATAAATGTACTGACCACCATTGCAACTAGTTTATGGACGCAATATATAAACTCAGCAAAAAAAGAAACGTCCTCTCACTGTCAACTGTGTTTATTTTCAGCAAACTAAACATGTGTAAATATTTGTATGACCATAACAAGATTCAACAACTGAGACATAAAATGAACAAGTTCCACAGACATGTGACTAACAGAAATGGAATAATGTGTGCCTGAACAAAAGGGGGGTCAAAATCTAAAGTAACAGTCAGTATCTGGTGTGGCCACCAGCTGCATTAAGTACTGCAGTGCATCTCCTCCTCATGGACTGCACCAGATTTGTCTGTTCTTGCTGTGAGATGTTACCCCACTCTTCCACCAAGGCACCTGCAAGTTCACTGACATTTCTGGGGGGAATGGCCCTAACCCTCACCCGCCGATCCAACAGGTCCCAGACGTGCTCAATGGGATTGAGATCCGGCCTCTTCGCTGGCCTTGGCAGAACACCGACATTCCTGTCTTGCAGGAAATCATGCACAGAACGAGCAGTATGGCTGGTGGCGTTGTCATGCTGGAGGGTCATGTCAGGATGAGCCTGCAGGAAGGGTACCACATGAGCAGTGGCGGCTCCTGAAAAAATTCTCAGGGGGGGCAATTTTTCTGATGATTTAGGTGACCTACACACATTTTTAAAAAGATATGTCCAGCAACAACATGAAGACAGGGGCAGCATATAAGTCAATACCAGAAGCATTTATTGACTGATCTCAAAAGTGTTGGCTTACAAAAGCAAAATAAGTTATCACAGTAAAAATAATCAAGGGTGTTCTTTCACATTCCTCAACACTGCATAAACAATATGCATTTCCATAAACAAATGAAATATCAGCTGAAAATACAGCATCTTGGTATTTGTTCAGATTGCAGGATCAACAAGAGCTTTTACCACATTTTTTTGATATTGTTTAATCTTACCTTATGGCCTGCACTTGCTTGTGAAGCTGTCGAGGGCACGTTTGATAAACACAGCATCGATGTCCTTCTTCTGTAGCTTCTGGTACAGAATGTCGACGTGGGGCATGATTTTGTGAAAAAGCCGCAGGGAAAAAAATTAAATCTTCATCATGTAGTATCCTCACGTAGCCAGCTGCCTCTCTCAAGGTGTGCTGGTCAAATGAACCCAATGAACCCGTCCGGATGGCTTCAAAACATTCTATGAGGTCGTCTCGATTCTCGTAGACAGTGTTCACGACTCTGCTGTTGCTAACCTCATCGTTTTTTTATTTTTTTTTATTTTTTATTTCACCTTTATTTAACCAGGTAAGCCAGTTGAGAACAGGTTCTCATTTACAACTGCGACCTGGCCAAGATAAAGCAAAGTAGTGCAATAAAAACAACACAGAGTTACATATGGGGTAAAGAAAAAAAAAACATAAAGTCAGAAAATACAACAGAAAATATATATACAGTGTGTGCAAATGTAGCAAGTTATGGAGGTAAGGCAATAAATGGGCTATAGTGCAGAATAATTACAATAGTATTAACACTGGAATGCTAGATGTGCAAGAGATTATGTGCAAATAGAGATACTGGGGTGCAAAAGAGCAAATTAAATAACAATATAGGGATGAGGTAGTTGGGTGGGCTAATTTCAGATGGGCTGTGTACAGGTGCAGTGATCGGTAAGGTGCTCTGACAACTGATGCTTAAAGTTATTGAGGGAGATAAGAGTCTCCAGCTTCAGAGATTTTTGCAATTCGTTCCAGTCATTGGCAGCAGAGAACTGGAAGGAATGGCGGCCAAAGGAGGTGTTGGCTTTGGGAATGACCAGTGAGATATACCTGCTGGAGCGCAGACTACGGGTGGGTGCTGCTATGGTGACCAATGAGCTAAGATAGGGCGGGGATTTGCCTAGCAGTGATTTATAGATGGCCTGGAGCCAGTGGGTTTGACGACGAACATGTAGTGAGGACCAGCCAACAAGAGCGTACAGGTCACAGTGGTGGGTAGTGTATGGGGCTTTGGAGACAAAACGGATGGCACTGTGATAGACTACATCCAATTTGCTGAGTAGAGTGTTGGAGGCTATTTTGTAAATGACATCGCCGAAGTCAAGGATCGGTAGGATAGTCAGTTTTACGAGGGCATGTTTGGCAGCATGAGTGAAGGAGGCTTTGTTGCGAAATAGGAAGCCGATTCTAGATTTAACTTTGGATTGGAGATTCTTTATGTGAGTCTGGAAGTTGAGTTTACAGTCTAACCAGACACCTAGATATTTGTAGTTGTCCACATACTCTAGGTCAGACCCGTCGAGAGTGGTGATTCTAGTCGGGTGGGCGGGTGCTAGCAGCGTTCGATTGAAAAGCATGCATTTAGTTTTACTAGTGTTTAAGAGCAGTTGAAGGCTACTGAAGGATTGTTGTATGGCATTGAAGCTCGTTTGGAGGTTTGTTAACACAGTGTCCAATGAAGGGCCAGATGTATACAAAATGGTGTCGTCTGCGTAGAGGTGGATCTGAGAGTCACCAGCAGCAAGAGCGACATCATTGATATACACGGAGAAAAGTGTCGGCCCAAGAATTGAACCCTGTGGCACCCCCATAGAGACTGCCATAGGTCCAGACAACAGGCCCTCCGATTTGACACACTGAACTCTATCTGAGAAGTAGTTGGTGAACCAGGCGAGGCAGTCATTTGAGAAACCAAGGCTATTTAGTCTGCCAATAAGAATGCGGTGGTTGACAGAGTCGAAAGCCTTGGCCAGGTCGATGAAGACGGCTGCACAGTACTGTCTATTATCAATCGCGGTTATAATATCGTTTAGGACCTTGAGCGTGGCTGAAGTGCACCCGTGACCAGCTCGGAAACCGGATTGCATAGCGGAGAAGGTACGGTGGTATTCGAAATGGTCGATGATCTGTTTGTTAACTTGGCTTTCGAATACTTTCGAAAGGCAGGGCAGGATGGATATAGGTCTGTAGCAGTTTGGATCTAGAGTGTCACCCCCTTTGAAGAGGGGGATGACCGAGGCAGCTTTCCAATCTCTGGGGATCTCAGACGTTATGAAAGAGAGGTTGAACAGACTAGTAATAGGGGTTGCGACAATTTCGGCGGCTAGTTTTAGGAAGAAAGGGTCCAGATTGTCTAGCCCAGCTGATTTGTAGGGGTCCAGATTTTGCAGCGCTTTCAAAACATCAACTGTCTGAATTTGTGTGAAGGAGAAGCGGGGGGGCATGGGCAAGTTGCAGCAGAGGGTGCAGAGTTGGTGGCCGGGTTAGTGGTAGCCAGATGGAAAGCATGGCCAGCTGTAGCAAAATGCTTGTTGAAATTCTCGATTATTGTAGATTTATCGGTGGTGATAGTGTTTCCTAGCCTCAGTGCAGTGGGCAGCTGGGAGGAAGTGCTCTTATTCTCCATGGACTTTACAGTGTCCCAAAACTTTTTGGAGTTAGTGCTACAGGATGCAAATTTCTGTTTGAAAAAGTTAGCCTTTGCTTTCCTGACTGCTTGTGTATATTGGTTCCTAACTTCCCTGAAAAGTTGCATATCGCGGGGGCTATTTGATGCTAATGCTGTACGCCACAGGATGTTTTTGTGCTGGTCAAGGGCAGTCAAGTCTGAGGAGAACCAGGGGCTATATCGGTTCTTAGTTCTGTATTTTTTGAATGGGGCATGTTTATTTAAGATTGAGAGGAAATTACTTTTAAGGAACAACCAGGCATCCTCTACTGACGGAATGAGATCTATATCCATCCAGGATACCTGGGCCAGGTCAATTAGGAAGGCCTCCTCGCTAAAGTGTTTTAGGGAGCGTTTGACAGTGATGAGGGGTGGTCGTTTGACCGCGGACCCGTTACGGACGCAGGCAATAAGGCAGTGATCGCTGAGATCCTGGTTGAAGACAGCTGAGGTGTATTTAGAGGGTATATTAGTCAGGATGATATCTATGAGGGTACCCATGTTTAAGGATTTAGGGTTGTACCTGGTAGGTTCGTTGATAATTTGCGTGAGGTTGAGGGCATCTAGCTTGGATTGTAGGATGGCTGGGGTATTAAGCATATCCCAATTTAGGTCACCAAGCAGTACAAACTCAGAGGATAAATGGGGGGGCAATCAATTCACATATGGTGTCCAGGGCACAGCTGGGGGCTGAGGGGGTCTGTAGCAAGCGGCAACAGTGAGAGACTTATTTCTGGAAAGGTGGATTTTTAGAAGTAGAAGCTCAAACTGTTTGGGCACAGACCTGGATAGTATGATAGAGCTCTGCAGGCTATCTCTACAGTAGATTGCAACTCCACCCCCTTTGGCAGTTCTATCTAGACGGAAAATGTTATAGTTGGGGATGGAAATTTCAGAATTTTTGGTGGCCTTCCTGAGCCAGGATTCAGACACTGCTAGAACATCAGGGTTGGCAGAGTGTGCTAACGCAGTGAATAACTCAAACTTAGGAAGTAGACTTCTGATATTTATGTGCAAGAAACCCAGACTTTGCGATTACAGAAGTCAACAAATGATAGCTCCTGGGGAGTAGGAGTGATACTGGGGGCTACAGGGCCTGGGTTAGCCTCTACATCACCAGAGGAACAGAGGAGGACTAGAATAAGGATACGGCTAAAGGCTTTAAGAACTGGTCTTCTAGTGCGTTGGGTACATAGAATAAAGGGGGCAGATTTCCGGGTGTTATAGAAAAGATTCAGGGCATTATGAACAGACAAGGATATGGAAGGATATGAGTAAAGTGGAGGTAAACCTAAGCGTTGGGTAACAATGAAAGAGATAGTATCTCTAGAGGCATAAATTGATTCGGTCTCTGAGTGTATGGGTGGAGGGACAAAGGGGCTAACCAAGGCAGGTTCAGCTAGGCTGGGGGTCTACAGTGATATAGTACAATTAGAAATAACCGAAACAACAATAAACTAACCATGTTTGGGCTGAGGCTAAACATAAACAGGATGTAGTACCGTAAAAAGGAACAGTCCAGCAGATATCAGCTGTATAGCTGAGTTATCACAAGGTCCGGTGGTGAAGCGCCAGTGAGCAAGAGGCCACGGCTAGCGTGTGCTACGTCCGTTTTGTTGTAGCCAGCTGGTAGCGACGGAAAAACTGATATGTTCTGGGTCGACAACGCGCAGTGCTGACTGTCCGAATATCCGGCGATCAATGTCCAGTGATTAAAACCAATCCCGCTGAAAAAAAAATCAAATGTTCTGGGTGAAACACCGCCAGCTGTGGCCAATAGCAAGTAGCTAGTTCAGTTTAGTGAGTAAGCGTGTGCTAACGGGCCAGGGCTAGCAGATGGATGGAATCTTCGTGGTTACGTCGTAACCACATCAGACGATTTCGTCGGCAGACCAGTCGTGTAGGATCGGCGGGGCTCCGCGTCAATCCTAGGTGGTCCCGTCCAGTTGATAGAGAGGTAGATAGCCGGGAGATGGGCCTAGCTCAGGTTGATTAGCCAGACCACAGCGTCCGTTTTGTTGTAGCCAGCTGGAAGCGATGAATCCGGAGTTAAAGTTCCAGTGAATCAGTGATTCCGCGGAAAAACTGATATGTTCTGGGTCGATAACGCGCTGTGCAGACTGGCCGAATATCCGGTGATCAATGTCCAGTGATTAAAATTAATCCTGCGGAAAAAAAATCCTATGTTCTGGGTGAAACACCGCTAGCCGTGGCTAATAGCAAGTAGCTAGTTAGCTGGCTAGCTAGTTTCAACTGGAGATTCTAGATTCTGGATAAAAGGTAAGTCAATAATAGAATCCGTTCCACATTGAGTGAGGCAGGTTGCAGGAAAGTATATTTTGTAGAAGGATGAAAAGTCTGATAGGGAAATATGTACGAAAAATACAAAAAACTGGGTATTTACAGGCTATTTACAGACACACGACAGAAACAAGACTGCACTACTTCGCCATCTTGGAATGGCTATATGTGCTACAGTTGTGGCGGCGGACAGCTAGCCTGTATCCCTCATCCAGTTGAGTGGCAATATTCACTCTCCCAAAAGCAGACAATCTCAAACAGCTATCCATGTGGGTCTTTGACAGCTCATGTTTCTTAATCTTTTCTGAAAGATGGTGCATGTCCGTTACTGCCTTGCCGCCTTCAGGGTGAAAGAGTAGTTTCTTAGTTACGTTCATCGTTACGTTACGTATGACGAAAGCGCGTAAGTGCAAGCCCTCAGAAACCCATAGAGATTGTATTGAAAGGTCAGATATTTGAAAAAAAAATATTTTACATTAGAGGCTATGAGAGACTTCTGGGCGATTTTCAACCTGACTGAAATCGCCCCAAAACGGGCGGGGACATTTGAAGCACGACTTTAGCATGATTGGACATTTATTGGCAGATCAGGCGTCTAGATTAGAACACTGAACTACTGTTGCCGTGATATAATTGATTAGAAAAAAAATCCCTTCCTTTTCCCGTTTGGCAGTGCGTCGCCCATATCGCCCTAATGAACACACCGCCCCTGCACATGAGGAGGATGTCTTCCCTGCAACACACAGCGTTGAGATCGCCTGCAATGACAACAAGCTCAGTCCGATGATGCTGTGACACACCGCCCCAGACCATGACGGCCCCTCCACCTCCAAATCGATCCCGCTCCAGTGTACAGGCCTCGGTGTAACGCTCATTCCTTCGTGATCCGACCATCACCCCTGGTGAGACAAAACCGCGACTCGTCAGTGAAGAGCACTTTTTGCCAGTCCTGTCTGGTCCAGCGACGGTGGGTTTGTGCCCATAGGCAACGTTGTTGCCGGTGATGTCTGGTGAGGACCTGCCTTACAACAGGCCTACAAGCCCTCAGTCCAGCCTCTCTCAGCCTATTGCGGACAGTCTGAGCACTGATGGAGGGATTGTGCGTTCCTGGTGTAACTCGGGCAGTTGTTGTTGCCATCCTGTACCTGTTCTGCAGTTGTGATGTTCGGATGTACCGATCCTGTGCAGGTGTTGTTACACGTGGTCTGCCACTGCGAGGATGATCAGCTGTCTGTTCTGTCTCCCTGTAGCACTGTCTTAGGTGTCTCACAGTACGGACATTGCAATTTATTGCCCTGGCCAGATCTGCAGTCCTCATGCCTCCTTGCAGCATGCCTAAGGCACGTTCACGCAGATGAGCAGGGACCCTGGGCATCTTTCTTTTGGTGTTTTTCAGAGTTAGTAGAAAGGCCTCTTTAGTGTCCTAAGTTTTCATAACTGTGACCTTAATTGACTACCGTCTGTAAGCTGTTAGTGTCTTAACGACCGTTCTACAGGTGCATGTTCATTAATTGTTTATGGTTCATTGAACAAGCATGGGAAACAGTGTTTAAACCCTTTACAATGAAGATATGTGAAGTTATTTGGATTTTTACGAATTATCTTTGAAAGACAGGGTCCTGAAAAAATGACGTTTTTTTGTTGTTGCTGAGTTTAGTTGATTAATGCTTATTAATGTTTTATTTCCTCTACAGGACACCTTGGTTTTGGGCTCAGTGGGATCAAACAACTGGCGTGGATCGCTCTTTGAGACTGAGGGTCTGAGATCAGAGGAAAAGGAAATTCAGGACCCCACCTTGGACAAAGACTCATATATGGGTAATGGAACATTAAGCTAAAATAAATATATTGCTCAAAAGTGAATTTGAACAAACACTATTTTCAAGGCTCCATTAGTTCAGATGTTTCAGTGAAGGGAGTGTAGTTACAATGGACCTACATTGCTTTATTGTTCTTATAGGATACTCTGTAGCTGTTGGGAAGAAGAAAGAGAACCTTCTATATTTTACCGGAGCACCAAGATCTGAACACATGGGACAGATCCTACTTTTTAACAAGGTTAACAATAACTGGACTGTGGCACAAAGACTGTCTGGAGAACAGGTTGGTAACATTAGCTATTTCTTTAAGCAGTGTGGTATATAAATCAAGTTATACAAGAGGGACACCATGAAACCAGCTTTTGGGGTTACTTCAAAGGTTGAATCACTACTCCCATAGTAAAGAGGAACACAGTTACATTATATCACTTTTTACATATAGTTATGAGTTCCATTCAAAACCATATGGCGTCTTAAAACATTTCAAAACTATTTTTGTATGAATGTAAGTTTTGATGTTCTCAGATGGGCTCCTACTTTGGGGCAGAGCTGTGTTCTGTGGACATAGACTCAGACGGCAACACAGACTTCCTCTTGGTGGGTGCACCAATGTTTCACCAACCTCCGAGAGAGGGCAGGATCTACGTTTACACACTGACTGATAAGGTGGGCTTAACTGGGAATCTCTGAACAACAGATTCAAATGCTGCAATTTGTGGTTGAATATGTTCATCAGGGACAAAGTGATCTGGAAGCCGAAATGGATTCATTTGGATATGAATATCCATCATCTTCAACAATACTGCACAAAAAGACAGTATAATTCGGATTGATCTTCATGTGATCTCTCCTCACCCTTCCTTTCTTAGCTGGAACTGAGGATGGAGATGAATGTGTCAGTGCCGTCTCAGGGTAGATTCGGCTCCTCCATCTCCTCTCTCACAGACCTGAATGGAGATGGCCTGAAGGATGTAGCTGTGGGCGCTCCACTTGAGGACGATAGCAGGGGGGCCGTGTACATCTACCTGGGTGAAAAGCTAAGGGGGATCCGCAATGAATTCAGCCAGGTGAGGCAGACGATGATGGATATCATTCAAAGAGGCTCTTCATGCTCAAAGAAAACAGACATCCCTCCTGGGATATCAATATCAATGCCTTTTTGTTAAATGTGTATGTCTTCTTACTGCAGCGCATCTCAGCTGCAATGATAAGATCTAAGCTCCAGTTCTTTGGCCAGACGATTGATGGGAAGATGGACCTAGGTGAGGATGGACTGACTGACATCGTAGTAGGAGCGCGTGGCGCAGTTGTCGTCTTGAGGTATGAGTCCATAAAAAGGATAAGAAAAGACAGCTGGTTTAAACGCATAATTGTTTAACCAGTAAAAATATCCCACTAGTGTGCGATCCACCCTGAATGGGGGCTGCGCTCAATGAGGTGTGGGCGGAGCTACCCAACATCATACAATGTAGGCTAACATCCCAATCTTTATCTCAATCGCTCACAGGTCGAGACCGGTCCTCAGCGTGTCCACTCATCTCCATTTCCATCCCTCTGAGATCAGCACTGATAACTTTGACTGTCTTGCAAAGGAGACCATTTCCCCCATGGTCACTTTAACAGCCTGCTTTAACATGGCAGAGGCAACAAAGAGTAAAGCTGGTAAGATATCTCAGAACTTTTGCAACACTGATGGCTTTTTGCTTTCCAACAGAAATTACATTTACATTTTCGTCATTTAGCAGACGCTCTTATCCAGAGCGACTTACAAATTGTAAATGGAAAGAAATTGAGAAATGGAGTCTTGATCTAAGACCACATAATTGTGGCCTTGGTGGTCTAGGTCAGAGCCTCGGTGCATAGCTAAATCACTGACCACCATAAGTGGGTCTTGGTCTCTTCCCTGTCTGAAGACCAATGGAGGCTGCTGAGGGGAGGATGGCTCATAATAATGTCTGGAACGGATCAAATTGAATGGCATCAAACACATAGAAACCATGTGTTTGATACCATTCCACCTGTCCGCTCCAGCCATTACCACATGCCCGTCCTCCCCAATGAAGGTGCCACCAACCTGTGGTGAAGACCCAGATGAAGTCCTAGTGAATCGAAAGTTTGGACCTTGGTCTGGATCTGGGTCTCAAGAGTTAAGGTCTTGACTCCATCTCTGCTTTCTACTTCAATGCTGTCCATCAGCAGGCAACTATAAGGTTCAGAACTTCTCTCCCTGATAAGGAGGCCATTTAAGATGTATTGTGTACTTTTCTAGGAGTGCTGAGTGCAGGGATGAACATCTCTTACTCGCTGGATGTGGATCCAGTGAGACAGAGGAGCCGAGCCTTTTACAGGGACACGAACAAAGGGGACAGAAGACTTCGCTCTACTGTGGAGCTGAGAAAGGAGCGGACCTGCTTCAACCACTCAGTCTACATGACAGTATGATCAATAAGAAACTGTAGCTATGCAACAATACAACAACTGTCATGTATCTCCTAGGGAGGGGATTTAATGATTAACAAGGTGTTAGGTTATTTAATTATTATTGAATTGTTAGTGTGTGTCGATCTTATTCAGTGATGAGAAGAATTTGGGTTTTGCATGACTATGGATAGGGAAATGAATGCCACATTGTCTTTTCTTCCAGCAATGCGTGATCGACACATTATCGCCCATTATCATCCAACTTAATTTTTCTCAATCTGAAAGCCAACAAGAGGGTCCTACTGCCATTCTGAATACTGATAGTCCTACACAGGCTGTGGTCGAGGTACGAGGGAACATTCTGTGTCTGACTAAAACCTGTTCACTTACAATGTCCAACAGTACTAGCAATGACTGTGGACTGAGTACTGTAATTTTGCCAAAGACATGTGAAAAAAGGTAATCTAAACACATTCACAGTTGTCTTGAATTCGTCATAGGTGCCCTTTGAAAAGAACTGCAAAGAAAATGAAACCTGTGTGGCAGAGCTTGAGGTGGACTTCAACTTTATGTAAGTATCTGATAAACGGAGGCAACATAAAGTAACTTGTTTGTAGGTATAATAATTACTGACGGATAAAAAAAAGCATGTTTTCTGACTGTAAGGTCTTGTCTCTTATCAGCACCTCAACTTTATTAGTGGTGGACCAGAGTTACTTCAACGTGACTATAAGATTGTCCAATCATGGGGATGACTCCTACAACACCAGTCTAACCCTCCTCTACCCTCCTGGCCTCTCATTCTCCATGATGCATCTTCTGAAGGTAAAACCGACACCCCTCCATCTATTGTGTAATTCATTCTGATGTTTTCTTCTTGCTCTCATCTAAACCAGTGTTATTCAATCCTGCAGACCTAAAACATGTTCAGCCAATCAAGGGTTTGATGATTAGTTTAATCAGGGGTGTTCGTGCTGGGCTGGAACAAAAGCTTGCCTTGCTCATCTTGATGGGTCTGCAGAAGCAGGATAGAAGAACATTGATTTAATCATCAGTTTGCCGTCAAATATTTAAATGTACACTACATGTGCTAATTATTCATCAAATGTAGCAACATATTAAGTGTTGAATTTATTAATTCCTTAAACTGTTAACATGCTCGTTTGTTTATTTTAGACGATGTCAGTGACTGAAATGTACAAACGGGAATTATTTACATATTGTCTGTATTCCATAGTCTACAAGGAGAACTGTGTTCAGCTGTGGTGGTCTGGAAGGTGAAATGGACAGAACTACATGCAGTGTCAGCCTCCCTGTCTACCGTAGTAAAACTACAGTGAGTGATTACTTAGATATACCAGTAAATCATGCTCAACTGTGAATACACCGGTAAAGCTTTTAAAATGTTGTCATTAGATGATAAAGACTCAGAGCTAAAAGCAGTGACAAAGCAGTAACTCAATGTCATTAAAACAGCTTTGATCTTTGAGTGATATATGCCTTGTGAGGAATACAATTTAATCAATTTTGAATTCAGGCTGTAACAAAATGTGAAATAAGTCAAGAGGTCTGAATACTTTCTGAAGCCATTCCTTGTACTTATTTCTTTCCACTTCCACAGTTTTTATGATCTAATTTCAAATAATCTTTATTTTTTCTTCTCAACTATGCCATCTTCCTTTTTAGGCAGTGTTCACCAGTAAATTCCATATTTTGAATACATACGACTGGAAAGACACAATGGAGATTACCGTCATCGGCCTGAGGTAGAAATCTGCTTTCAATGTGAACATGTTAGAGAAGTAGCTAGACAAGAAATTATAATCAGTCCAGGGCATTGCTTAAAACTAAGAACTAGTTTAATACAACCTCAATACCTTCTACTCAGTTAGATGAAGGACTTCATAGCATTCCATTTATGTACACAAAACATGCATTTGCCTTTGCTTTATTTACAGTGACAATGGAAACTCAACCAATAGCTCCCTTACCAGGACCATCCCTGTTCAATTTGCAGTTGACCTGGTTGCAAAAGCGTAAGTTTTTATAAGCCTATACTTGACATTTTGTTTGAGAATGACTCCATCTAGTTAATTGAATAAAATCAAGGTGACTTATATATTTTTTTTTGTTGAAGCCTTCCACAAGACTCCACTACTTACATTAACTTTACTCTGGAGGATACATCACCCAAGAAACTGGTGAATGTGTATGAGGTAAACAAACAATCGACTGCTAATGCTGTGACTGATCTTGAAATTGTGATTCACACTATGTGAGGGAAATGTGTTGTCTTTATACTCTAAAAACAAAACATACTTTTATTGTTACTCAAGCCATTTACATGCATTCAATAATAAGATTATTGTGAATACTCTTATTAATATAATAGCTTGATTAAAACGTTTAAATGCATTGCAAAAATAACAATTTCCCTTACAATCTGTTTTACATGGACAGCTGATAATCAGGCTACCTGATGGGACTTTGAAAAATTCAGAAAATCGCCAATCAAAATAAACGTTCTATCACAGCGATCATATCATTTTTGGGAAGCCCATTTGATTCTGAGTGTACAAAACATTAAAGACACCTTCCTAATAATGAGTTGCATGTACCCCCTTTTGCCCTCAGAACAAGCCTCAATTCGTCGGAGCATGGACTCTACAAGGTGTCGAAAGTGTTCCACAGGGATGCTGGCCCATGTTGACTCCAATGCTTCCCACAGTTGTGTCAAGTTGGCTGGATGTCCTTTGGGTGGTGGACCATTCTTGATACACACAGGAACCTGTGGTGCGTGAAAACCCAGCAGCGTTGCAGTTTTTCACACAAACCGGTGCACCTGACACCTAATACCATACCCCATTCAAAGCACTATAAACTTTTGTCTTGCCCATTCACCCTCTGAATGGCACACACACAAGCCATGTCTCAATTGTCTCAAGGCTTAAAAATCCTTCTTTAACCTGTCTCCTCCCCTTCATCTACACTGATTGAAGTGGATTTAACAAGTGACATCAATAAGGGATCATAGCTTTCCCCTGGATTCACCTGGTCAGTCTATGTCATGGAAAGAGTTTTGTACACCCAGTGTACATGTATTATTTACAAACATACAGGGAGGGATGCACTCACTGATGACTCAATGATTTAACAAGTAACATCAATAAGGGATCAAATCAAATCAAATCAAATTGTATTGGCAACATGCGCCGAATACAACAGGTGCAGACATTACAGTGAAATGCTTACTTACAGCCCTTAACCAACAGTGCATTTATTTTTAACAAAAAAAGTACAAATAAAACAACAACAAAAAAAGTGTTGAGAAAAAAAAGAGCAGAAGTAAAATAAAGTAACAGTAGGGAGGCTATATATACAGGGGGTACCGGTGCAGAGTCAATGTGCGGGGGCACCGGCTAGTTGAGGTAGTTGAGGTAATATGTACATGTGGGTAGAGTTAAAGTGACTATGCATAAATAATTAACAGAGTAGCAGCAGCGTAAAAAGGATGGGGTGGGGGGCAGTGCAAATAGTCCGGGTAGCCATGATTAGCTGTTCAGGAGTCTTATGGCTTGGGGGTAGAAGCTGTTGAGAAGTCTTTTGGACCTAGACTTGGCACTCCGGTACCGCTTGCCGTGCGGTAGCAGAGAGAACAGTCTATGACTAGGGTGGCTGGAGTCTTTGACAATTTTGAGGGCCTTCCTCTGACACCGCCTGGTATAGAGGTCCTGGATGGCAGGAAGCTTGGCCCCAGTGATGTACTGGGCCGTACGCACTACCCTCTGTAGTGCCTTGCGGTCGGAGGCCAAGCAGTTGCCATACCAGGTGGTGATGCAACCAGTCAGGATGCTCTCGATGGTGCAGCTGTATAATATTTTGAGGATCTGAGGACCCATGCCAAATCTTTTCAGTCTCCTGAGGGGGAATAGGCTTTGTCGTGCCCTCTTCACGACTGTCTTGGTGTGTTTGGACCATGATAGTTCGTTGGTGATGTGGACACCAAGGAACTTGAAGCTCTCAACCTGTTCCACTACAGCCCCGTCGATGAGAATGGGGGCGTGCTCAGTCCTCTTTTTTTTCCTGTAGTCCACAATCATCTCCTTTGTCTTGGTCACGTTGAGGGAGAGGTTGTTGTCCTGGCACCACACGGCCAGGTCTCTGACCTCCTCCCTATAGGCTGTCTCATCGTTGTCGGTGATCAGGCCTACCACTGTTGTGTCGTCGGCAAACTTAATGATGGTGTTGGAGTCGTGCCTGGCCATGCAGTCATGGGTGAACAGAGAGTACAGGAGGGGACTGAGCACGCACCCCTGAGGGGCCCCCGTGTTGAGGATCAGTGTGGCAGATGTGTTGTTACCTACCCTTACCACCTGGGGGCGGCCCGTCAGGAAGTCCAGGATCCAGTTGCAGAGGGAAGTGTTTAGTCCCAGGATCCTTAGCTTAGTGATGAGCTTAGAGGGCACTATGGTGTTGAATGCTGAGCTGTAGTCAATGAATAGCATTCTCACGTAGGTGTTCCTCTTGTCCAGGTGGGAAAGGGCAGTGTGGAGTGCAATAGAGATTGCATCATCTGTGGATCTGTTGGGGCGGTATGCAAATTGGAGTGGGTCTAGGGTTTCTGGGATAATGCTGTTGATGTGAGCCATGACCAGCCTTTCAAAGCACTTCATGGCTACAGACGTCAGTGCTACGGGTCGGTAGTCATTTAGGCAGGTTATCTTAGAGTCCTTGGGCACAGGGACTATGGTGGTCTGCTTGAAACATATTGGTATTACAGACTCAGTCAGGGACATGTTGAAAATGTCAGTGAAGACACTTGCCAGTTGGTCAGCACATGCTCGGAGTACACGTCCTGGTAATCCGTCTGGCCCTGCGGCCTTGTGAATGTTGACCTGCTTAAAAGTCTTACTCACATCGGCTACGGAGAGCGTGATCACATAGTCATCCGGAACAGCTGGTGCTCTCATGCATGCTTCAGTGTTGCTTGCCTCGAAGCGAGCATAGAGGTGGTTTAGCTCGTCTGGTAGGCTTGTGTCACTGGGCAGCTCGCGGCTGTGCTTCCCTTTGTAGACTGTAATAGTTTTCAAGCCCTGCCACATCCGACGAGCGTCAGAGCCAGTGTAGTACGATTCAATCTTACTTTCACCTGGATCATAGCTTTCACCTGGATTCACCTGGTCAGTCTATGTCATGGAAAGAGCAGGTGTCCTTAATGTTTTGTACTCAGTGTATAAAGTTTGTATGTGAAAAGTAATACTAAGATGCATACTTTAGTATTTTCTGGACTCGCGTCACTCGCGCCAAAGAGGGAGGCTCACGTTGCTCATGATAACAAATGCGCAGATCAGACACACTGCAGGATACAGATACACCATTAAAGGGATACTGTTCTACTTCCCCAGAGTCGGATGAACTTGTGTAAATCATTTTTATGTCTCTGCGTGCAGTACGAAGGAAGTTAGTGGTTGTTTTGCGAGCCAATGCTAACTAGCGTTAGCTAGCGCAATGAATGGAAGTCTACAGGTACGGTAGCATTGCTCTCTCACAGTATCCCTTTAAATGCATTTACATGTTACAATAATTTCAAAAGATTGCAAATAAAATCGAGGTGCTTACTTCGCTCATGACCTTACGCCGATTAAGATAATCAGAGAAAGGTGTTTACATGACTAATTTCCATAATCAGTTTAATATTGAATTATTAGTGTGCATATAAACGTATTATCTGTCCACAGGAGGTTGGTGGCACCTTAATTGGGGAGGATGGGCTCGTGGTAATGGCTGAAGCGGAATCAGTGGAATGCTATCAAATACATCAAACACTTGGTTTCCATGTGTTTGATGCCATTCCATTTGCTCCATTACAGACATTATTATGAGAGACATCCTCCCCTCAGCAGCCTCCACTGTCTCTGTCGCCCTAGGCTTTCTCTTTTGGGGGTTTAGGTCTATGTTTTGTTACACGCTCTGTGACAAATGCCTTTGTATAAAATCTCAATATAAATGTTATTGTTAGGTTGGTTGATTGAATGTGTCACTGTTTACAGGTGCAGAACTTGGACTCTAAGTCTGTACCCATCACAGTCACCTTCACATTCCCAACTAAGCTTGAGCACAAATTTGAAATGAAGGACTACCAAATATCTGTCTCACAGGTAAACTGTTCACATTTGGTACAAAAATGCTTACATATTACTCCCACAATTTCTTTCAGTAAGAAATATCCTATTACAAGTTTCCTTTCTTTTCTTTGAAGAACCATACTCAATGTGGAAAGGTTATGAATTCAACAACAGAGGTGAGTATTAAAATATGCCACTCACTCTTGACATTGTTGGTAACCTATCCAATCAGGTTACAACTCAGTATAGTAATCATGTTACTGAAACACACACTTTGCTTCTGGCTGTGTTTACAGTACTGCTCTCCAGAAAAATACTGCAAGTCCATCGAGTGTGAAAGTTTCCTTTTGGAGAAGTTTTCGATAATTACATTTGTGCTGTCTGGAAATGTTTCCTTCAAGGACCTCGATCAACATGCAAGGGTCTGTATTAAGACAACTTTAACAAATGATGGTACAGAGTAACAACATGCTAATAATTCATGAGACTTTGGGACAGCAAACATCCCACTTTTAATCTTTGTCATACTTCTTATTATTCTTTAGTATGATACACCATTTAAGCTAGAAACGCCATTCAAACTTTAAAACGTAAAGAGTCGTCAGGACCAGTGTGCTTGCACACAACTTATTGATATACAGTGGCTTGCGAAAGTATTCACACCCCTTGGCATTTTTCCTATTTTGTTGCCTTACAACCTGGAATTAAAATTGGTTTTTGGGGGGTTTGTGTCATTTGATTTACACAACATGCCTACCACTTTGAAGATGCAAAATATTTTTTACTGTGAAACAAACAAGAACTAAGACAAAAAAACGGAAAACTTGAGGGTGCATAACTTTTCACCCCCCCAAAGTCAATGCTTTGTAGAGCCACCTTTTGCAGCAATTACAGCTGCAAGTCTCTTGGGGTATGTCTCTATAAGCTTGGCACATCTAGCCACTGGGGTTTTTGCCCATTCTTCAAGGCAAAACTGCTCCAGCTCCTTCAAGTTGGATGGGTTCTGCTGGAGTACAGCTATCTTTAAGTCATACCACAGATTCTCAATTGGATTGAGGTCTGGGCTTTGACTAGGCCATTCCAAGACATTTAAATGTTTCCCCTTAAACCATACAAGTGTTGCTTTAGCAGTATGCTTAGGGTCACTGTCTTGCTGGAAGGTGAACCTCCGTCCCAGTCTCAAATCTCTGGAAGACTGAAACAGGTTTCCCTCAAGAATTTCCCTGTATTTAGCGCCATCCATCATTCCTTCAATTCTGACTAGTTTCCAAGTCCCTGCCGATGAAAAACATCCCCACAGCATGACGCTGCCACCACCATGCTTCACCTAGGGATGGTGTTCTCGGGGTGATGAGAGGTGTTGGGTTTGCGCCAGACATAGCGTTTTTCTTGATGGCCAAAAAGCTAAATTATAGTCTCATCTGACCAGAGTACCTTCTTCCGTATGTTTGGGGAGTCTCCCACATGCCTTTTGGCGAACACCACATTTTTTTCTGGCCACTCTTCCGTATAAAGCCCAGCTCTGTGGAGTGTACGGCTTAAAGTGGTCCTATGGACAGATACTCCAATCTCCGCTGTGGAGCTTTGCAGCTTCTTCAGGGTTATCTTTGGTCTCTTTGTTGCCTCTCTGATTAATGCCCTCCTTGCCTGGTCCGTGAGTTTTGGTGGGCGGCCCTCTCTTGGCAGGTTTGTTGTGGTGCCATATTCTTTCCATTTTTTAATAATGGATTTAATGGTGCTCCGTCGGATGTTCAAAGTTTCTGATATTTTTTTATAACCCAACCCTGATCTGTACTTCTCCACAACTTTGTCCCTGACCTGTTTGGAGATCTCCTTGGTCTTCATGGTGCCGTTTGCTTGGTGGGGCCCCTTGCTTAGTGGTGTTGCAGACTCTGGGGCCAATCAGAACAGGTGTATATATACTGAGATCATGTGACAGATCATGTGACACTTAGATTGCACAAAAGTGAACTTTATTTAACTAATTATGTGACTTCTGAAGGTAATTGGTTGCACCTGATCTTATTTAGGAGCTTCATAGCAAAAGGGGTGAATACATATGCATGCACCACTTTTCTGTTATTTATTTTTTTCATTTCACTTCACCAATTTGGACTATTTTGTGTATGTCCATTACATGAAATCCAAATAAAAATCCATTTAAATTACAGGTTGTAATGCAACAAAATTGGAAAAAAACGCCAAGGGAGATGAATACTTTTGCAAGGCACTGTATGTTATACTTTTGAAACTCTTGAGTTTTTTGTCCTCCATCCACTTCCATGGGATTTCTTCAACATTCTAAAGGTTCCATTGTTACAGACTCCCATGAATTCCAACATTCTATTATACAAATCAAGAGATACAGATGTTTTAATAACCGCATCTTATTAAGCTAACTTCCCACTGTTGAATACGCCATGCAAGAGACTCGGCAAGTAGCCTACTAGTTCTTGAACTTTTGTAGGCTTTTTGAATGCTCTTCAATGGGCAAAATCGTAGCACAATAGTCTTCAGCGCAAAAACGTCATAAAAAGCATCTGATTTTATGATATAAACTTGAAGCCCATGCAAAAGACCAGGGACATGAACACGGAAGTATGACGTAGGAGTGTGTCACTTGCATGGCTTATTAACTGCCATAGAACTTTCAAATTATAGCACTGGGGCCTCCCGAGTGGCGCAGCGGTCTAAGGCACTGCATCGCAGTGCTAGAGGCGTCACTACAGATCCGGGTTCGATCCCGGGCTGTGTCGCAGCCGGCCGCGACCGGGAGACCCATGAGGCGGCGCACAATTGGCCCAGCGTCGTCCGGGATAGGGGAGGGTTTGGCCGGCCGGGATGTCCTTGTCCCATCGCGCTCTAGCGACTCCTGTGGCAGGCCGGGCGCATGCACGCTGACACGGTCGCCGTTTCCTCCAACACATTGGTGCGGCTGGCTTCCGGGTTAAGCGAGCAGTGTGTCAATAAGCAGTGCAGCTTGGCAGGGGGGTCGTGCTTCGGAGGACGCATGGCTTTCGACCTTCGTCTCTCCGAAGTCCGTACAGGAGTTGCAGCGATGGGACAAGACTGTAATTTCCAATTGCATATCACGAAAAAGGGGTATATATTTTTTTTTTTTTACATAAATTATAGCACTGGGTGAACACATTCTAAGCATGAGACAATGAGTAAACGGTGACTGACAAATCTGTTACTTTCCCAACAACTTAGACAAAAACTTGGTCTACTTCTCTGCTTTTCGTATCTAAAATCAGAACATAAATATCCTCAACCGATCAAACGATGTAGCTTTGTTACTGCATCGACTACATTTTCTGTCAACTTTTACAAACAAATGAAATTTTGACCACTCTCCCGAGCATTTTATACCACAATTTAGAAGTTATGACATATTGGTCTACTTGCTACTGCTATTCAAATCTGAAGTCAGACAGCTGTTCTAGTAACCACATCAACTACTTTTTGTCTTGACCACTTTCCCAACAAGTTAGACAAAAATGTAGAGCTTTGTCTTACTTCTCTGCTATTTAAATCTGAAATCAGAACACTTCTTCTACTACCACAAAATACTTTTAAAGAACTGATGCAAGGTACACAATTTTACTTCATGTAAAATTACCATCTAGTTCTACTAACAATATCTCACTCTACAGAGCATGTCATTGCCAAAGAAATTCACTGGAGATAGAGAAACAGTCAATTTCATCAGTTTTGTCAAACTCAGCTTTGACAAAAAACGATATGTCCAGACAGCGAGTGACCCAGGGGTACGTTTCCTGTAAAGAAAACTTTCTTAAACAAAGATACAAATATTTATTGAGCAAAGATTCACAAAAGCATTAATTTTGTATTTATTTCTTTGCTCATTAGGATAACTCTACGAGCTTCCACCAAACACAGGTAATTCCGTTGGTGGAATTAAACTGATTTACTGTATAATAATTATTTTTAAAATGCTTGTTCCATCGTCACTCATGGTCTCAAAATGAATTCCTCCAGATTGATGTTCAGGCTGAGATCATCATTCCTCCACATAGACAACTGATAATAGGGACAGGAGTTGGAGTAGGAATCTTCCTCCTGATCATCGCCACAGTGGCCATGTATATGGTGAGTACCAATGCTGCGACAGAAACTTTGCTTCTGCACTGTAAAGGACCAACCCTTTGATTCACATTCTTCACATTGTTTTTCCTTTCTTCTCAGATGGGATGTTTCAAGAGAAAAAGGTTTGTTGATAACGCACAGGAAGGTGAGAATGAAGGGGAACAGAGTGAGCAAGATGACGCTGCTCAGCCTAACAACATCTGTGCTAACATATCAGAGAAGCAGCCACAGCCTGAGAGAGAGCCTGAGAGTGGAGCAGTGGAGTCAAAACCTCTCCTTGACGACAGTCAGACAGAAAACAATGGCTTCCCAACTAGCAGTGAGGCGGTAGGGGAGGGACCAAAAGAGAAACAGGATGTGTCAGAGTCAGAAACAGGCTAAAGGAGTTGAGAAACTCTTTTCACGGCACTTCTGAAATACTTTTTCAAAAATAGATGTTTCATGGACATTGATGTTTGATCAAATGTGACCAAAGTGATTCAGTATTATACATACGATACTGTTTCAATGTTTATGTCAAGGCAAACATTGTTATTTTTGTATGATTGCTGTAATGTTATTAATTTAAATTACTATGTTCTTGCTAGTGATATGTACATTGGCGAAGAGCTTAATTATTGGATGCGTTTCACATTATACTGTAAGATATACACTATATAAACTAAAGTATGTGGACACCTTCAAATTAGTGGATTCGGCTATTTCAGCCACACCCGTTGCTGGCAGGTGAATAAAACCAAGCACACAGCCATGCAATCTCCATAGACAAACATTGGCAGTAGAATGGCCTTACTGAAGAGCTCAGTGACTTTCAACGTGTCACCGTCATAGGATGCCACCTTTCCAACAAGTCAGTTCCTCAAATTTCTGCCCTGCTAGAGCTGCCTCGGTCATCTGTAAGTGCTGTTATTGTGAAGTGGAAACGACTAGAAGCAACAATGGCTCAGCCGCGAAGTGGTAGGCCACACAAGCTCACAAAACGGGACCGCCAAGTGCTGAAGCACGTAAAAATCTTCTGTCCTCAGTTGCAACACTCACTACAAATTTCCAAACTGCTTCTGGAAGCAACGTCAGCACAAGAACTGTTCATTGGGAGCTTTGTGAAATGGGTTTCCATGGCCGAGCAGCCGCACACAAGCCTAAGATCACAATGCGTAATGCCAAGCGTCGGCTGGAGTGGTGTAAAGCTTGCCGCCATTGGACTCTAAATTAGTGGAAACGCGTTCTCTGGAGTGATGAATAACGCTTCACGATGTGGCAGTCCGACGGACGAATCTGGGTTTGGTGGATGCCAGGAGAACGCTACCTGCCCGAATGCATAGTGCCAACTGTAAAGTTTGGTGGAGGAGGAATAATGGTCTGGGGTTGTTTTTTATGGTTCGGGCTAGGGCCCTTAATTCAAGTGAAGGGAAATCTTAACGCTGCAGCATACAATGACATTCTAGATGATTCTGTACTTCCAACGTGCACAAAGCGAGGTCCATACAGAAATGGTTTGTCGAGATTGGTGTGGAAGAACTTAACTGGCCTGCACAGAGCCCTGACCTCAACCCCATCGAACACCTTTGCGATGAATTGGAACGCCACCTACGAGTCAGGCCTAATCACCCAACATCAGTGCCCGACCTCACTAAGGCTCCCTAGAAGAGTGGATGCTGTTATAGCAGCAAAGGGAGGACCAACTCCATATTAATACCCATGATTTTCGAATGAGACGTTCGACAAGCAGGTGTCCACATACTTTTGGTCATGTAGTGTATTTTCTTGTAGAAAACAAAGGGCATTTTGTTGCTTATAAGCTGTGTGTTAGCTAGTAGGGAAATAAGCTAAAGGTAATCATGATTCCAAAATGTTCTGCTTGCACAGTCAACTAAAATAAATTATCATTCTTGTTGTACAAATCAATGCATTTATTGTAAATGTATAAGCACTGAATGAGTACAATTAGGTGGTACAGAGATGGGGTAGCCATTAAAAAATAATGTTAACATTATTATTGAACACAGAATGAGTCCATGCAACTTATGTGATTTGTTAAGCACATTTTTACTCCTTAAATTATTTAGGCTTGCCGTAACAAAGGGGTTGAATACTTATTGACTAAAGACATTCATTGTAAAAAATAAATAAATTGCTAAACATTTTCTACAAACAAACTTCCACTGACATTATGGGGTAGTGTGTGTAGATCAGTGACACAAAATCTCAATGGAATCATTTTTAAAGTCAGGTTGTAACACGTGGAAAAAGTAAAGGGGTGTGAATACTTTCTGAATGCATGAAAAACTTTACTTTCAGTTGTACATTTTACTTGTTTTATTTCAACTTTAAGTGGGTAGAGTATACAAGGGAAGTACTGTTTATTCAAGATCTTGTGTATTTGTTAATTGCACTCCAATGTACTTTTGAGGCACTGTAAATTAATTATACAAATAATTCATGATCAGATCATAAAAACAAACGTTTAATACTAATCACAGCCAAATCCTTAAAAGGCTCAACATAATATACCTTACTATAAGGAAGAAGAACCAATACATGCTATTTTTTTGTATATAATTTTCCACATGGGAATAAGAATCAGTTGAGTGTAATAACACTCCATTGTTGATTCATCGAATAACAGGAAATCTAGTCGGCAGGAGGAAGAGAGAAAGGTTAAGTTGTTACTCGTTTACTGGCTAAGTGTTCTAATATGTTACTATCTGCTTTAATCAAATGAACATTAAAATGAACATGAGTAGTGTTGATTAATTATGTCAAAAAACATTTCAACATTTTTATGAGCTGTAAGCCTCATCTAACGTAAAATCCCAAAACAATGCACACCGAGACAGACTAAGCTGACTATTCATCAGTAACATTAGCTGTTGCTAAGTAATGATATCAATATGAGTAACACTGTTTATCAAATGGGTTTAAGGGTTTTGTGGTTTCCACGTAGCTAGATAACACAGCCACAATGTCGAAATTGGCTATCATAAGAATTCATGAACACAAACATTTGTTTTTTGGTCTACATTTAAATAGGCAGGGGGTTATGACTTTATGGCTGTTAAATAGTGAAAACCAGGTTTTGTGTGTGCGCGCAATGGTTTCCTTCAGCATTTTACACAATTGTGCAATAAATTGCTGTTCTGATAAGTTAGCGATAAAATCCCGCAAATTCATATTTTGATGATTATCACGGTTCCAGAAACACTAGAGTGAAACATTCATATTAAGGCTTAAGTGTTTGTGTAAGTCTTTAGGTGTGTAGTCCATTGACCGACAGCGCATACACGATGAGCTATATTCATCCATTCAGGAACGCACCGAATTGCTGCTGTTACTGCTCTCCGTCTCCCCCTCCTGGCGGCATGGGTTCAGGCGTCGGAGGAGGGTCCTCAGAACTCTGGCACTGCATTAATTTAAGGAGTGCATTAAGTGTAAAAGTGGTCATGAAATGTCAACATGGCAATTTGCATAAGCATTGAATTTCCATGCAAATAGACAATTCAAGTATAATATCGTATTGAGTAAAGCAGGCCCTTACTCCTGATTGGTGTTTTTTCTGGCACCTCCTGTTTAGGCTTGGCTATGGGGGGATCCTGTCAGGTCTGTGTTGGAGGGTCAGAGGAGGGTGTCTGGCTGATGGGGCCTGAGAAGAGGCTATGAAAGGGTTTTTCCACTAGCTTATCAGACAACTCAATGGAGTCCTTAGGACCTAATGTAGCACTGTGGGAATCTTGTTAGTTCTATGTTGGAGGGTGGGGAGTGGTGGTCTGAGTGATGGGGCAAAGAGGCTGCGAAAGGGTTTCTCCAGGGGCTTGTGGGGCTCAAGCACATGCTCAACTGAATGAGAAGCTGGTTCCTTACGGCCTTGGAAGTTTATTGGGGGGCTCTGAAGGCCTCTGACAGGGAGGACAATTCTGATTTGGAATATTTTCTCGTCTTCCAGGATCTTCCAGATCTCATCACAAACGTCAACCATTTGAATTAATATTGCATTAATTTCAAATTTTGAGTGTTTTTCCATAAGTGGCTACTGACACTGTTTGTGAAAGTATTCCTTAGGCCTACAGTATGTGTGAAGCTAATGTGTCCTGTTGAGTGGAGTTAAGAAGAAGGGGAGTGTGGCTTAGACGCACGAGACGTGTCTATCTTTTCAGAACGCGCAAATTCGTGCACATTCATTGTTTCATAACTTCATTCTGTGAATTGTTTGCCCTTTGATTGTTAGTGTCAATTCTCCATTACATATATCCACTGGCGTATCGCCGTTTCTTGACTGGATTTACAACTGGAGATAAAGCAGCGGAGACGGAGCCGCAGAGGAGTTGTGAGAGTGCGGAACAGACAGAGACAATGCAAGCCTTACCTTCCATCTATTATCATGGGGAACGTGCGCTCACTGCCCAACAAGGTAGATGAGCTGTCCGCGAACTTTACATTCCAATGGGACTTTCGTGATGGGAGCTTGTTTTGTTTCACAGAAACTCGGCTTGGAGAGGATACAACTGTTGAATCAATGACTTTGGACGGGGTTTCTCTCGTGCGCTTGGATAGAGACTGCCACAGTAAAGGTAAAAAGGTGGGGGGCGGAGTCGGTTTTTATGCAGACCATACTAACTTCCCCGTGAGTTCACAAATGTGATTGCGCTTTTCAAAGTGTGCCATGGATAGTATACAGCCAATCTTTAGTATACAGGCAATCTGTTCTCACAAACATCAGGTAATTTGTTAAATGCCCCACTCGTAATGATAAGACTATTGACTTGTTGTATGCTAATGTAAAGGATGCATACTTATTCAGTGCCCTCCCCCCTTTGGGCCAGGCTGACTACAATATGATTAACCTCCTACCCAAGTACAGACCAACGCCAGAAGCCCAAAACCATCATGGTATGGAAATGGTCACAGGACAGCTGTGAAACGCTGACGGGATGCTTTGAGTGTACCGAGTGTAATACATTCATTGATGCCTCTGGTGGTGATATAGACCTTCTATTCAACAGTCCTGCTGACTATATCAACTTCTGTGTGGACAGTGTTGTTCCACAGAGAGCTGTGAAGTGCTACCCAAATAGCAAACCATTGATTACAAGAAACACTAAGAACACACTCACTATGAAAAAACAAGCATTCCTGAGGTGTGACATTGTCAATGTGAAAGGGATACAGAAGGAACTAAAACAAATGATCTGGGCTGGTAAGAGGAACTAAAAGAACAAGATTGAGCAACAGTTTGCTCGCAACATCAGGGAGGTGTGAAAGGGGATGTAGCTCATAACTGGATATGGTGGGCATTCAGCTGAGGGAATTGTGGAGGCACCAGCTAATGAGCTCAACCAGTTCTTTGCACGCTTTGACAAATGTGATTTCTCCACAGAAAGACAGGAGGTCTATGGAGAGGTTACAGCAGCAAAGTCTGGGACTGGTCCTGCTATTACTCTGACTGTTGGTGAGGAAACAGTTAAAACTGAACAATACCAGGAAGGCTGCAGGACCGGATGGAGTCAGACCCCGGGTGCTCAAGGACTGTGCTGAGCAGCTGTGCGGGATCCTGCACTTTATCTTCATGCAGTCATTGTCTACCTCTACTGTACCTACACTATGGAAATCCTCCTGCATTGTGCCTGTTCCCCAAAACACCAAGGGGTAGGGCCTTAACAACTTCAGGCCTGTTGCACTTGGGTGATTCATGAAACCAGTTTTAACCATGGCAGTAACAAATTGAGTGCATCATGATGCATCTGCGACGATCAACTATCATTCTGAAGACTAAGATGCCTAGTTTATGCCACAGTCTCTTATTTTAAATACATTTACAATTTTAGCATGCATTTTGTATATTTTCACCCCAAATTCTCATTACTGAAATGCATCCGGATTAAATTCTTGGGTCATATTACACAATTTTACTTTAGAAAAACATAACTTATTTGAATAAAACACAACATATGCTTCTGTAGTTGATCCATAAATTAGAAAAAGTGTACATTGAACTATAATATGAATTACGTAAAATCGCAGTGTAAAAACAACATGTCTCTCATTACTGTAAAAAAATGTTAAGTAGCTGTAAAACTCCAATAATTTTCTAAATAAAGTTGTATTCACCCATGATGCATCATCTAGTGGATTAGTCCTTAGATCAGTGCAAGTGTATTTAATTTCTTCACGTATGCTCTCAGAATGAGGATCTTATTCTCAAACACCCCCTTTACGACACTTGACCTTATTACCGAAATGACTAAAAAGCTCAAATTGGGAAAAACTTAGAGAACCATTACCTTACCAACATGGAGGCATGAATGGGCTTTAGATATGTGGTCAATTGTTTGCTGACTCATTATGGCTGTCTCCTATTACTTGCAGATTGAGCTAAGGGCCTCTCATTACCGAAACACAAATGTCTCATTATCACATCCTTTTTAGGTCCGTTTTGGTAATGAGAACCTTAATTTCGGTAATGATAATATCAGGGGGGTTTTCTGCATCAAAAAGGGGCTTAGGTGGTGGGCGTGGCAGGGGGCGTGGCATAAACACAATCTGCACATCAGTGTGACTGAATTTTAGAGGCCCCCATCTTTTGCTCAAACATAATAATAAAATAATTCATTCTAAATTCATTGTTTTTGGAATGTTGAATTCTCCATGACCGTCTAGCTTTTATTTAGGTAATTCTTAGTTCTCAAAGATTAGATTATACTAAAATATATTGGTCCATTGTCTTTTCTACATATTTTTTATCTGGTTTTAGTCGTTAAAATTTTAACTGAAAGCGTTTTTCCATCCCAAAAATGTATACAAAAACACTGTTTGGAATTAGGAGACCCGAAAAATCCGCAGCAAAAGAAATCCCTGGATAATAAGCTAATTATAATGTATAGCCTAAATGGTGTGCTGTTCTGATAACTTTATTTACTAGGACCACTGCTTACCACTTACTGTATTGTATAGATGTTTTTTGTAAAACATCAGTTATTTGATTAAGTGGGGGTTATCAAGAAACATGGTTGTATAAACCCCATTAGATTTATTTAAAGCCACAATCTGGAGTTTCAGCAAAGAGCAATCCCGCCACTTAAAGGAGGATATCCCCCATTTTGACGTGTACCTGTTTTAGCACTTACCTATACTGTTGTTTGATATCCCAAGACAGTTTGTGGTCCATATCCCAGATATAGATACTTTATAGGCATATCATGTTATTCCATTTTCCCATAGGATCCCATTCAATGTAGAAATTCATCTAAAATTCCTTACAACCACACTTATCCACATCCTAATATACCAACATTACCCGTAAAGACCTTGGAGAAATTACTTTTTCCCAAAAAAAGTCACTTTCTACACTTAAGTCCACTTTTGACTTTTGAAAAAACATGCATGTAATTACAGTACTTATACTTACCGTAAAACTGCAATTAAACTGAGATTCTCAAATAGCCCCAGAGTCCCTTTTAATATCCGGGCAACGGCACACATTTCAGCAAATAAACACCTGTTTCAAATAAACGCTGGGTCTAAATGAATTGTTTACAAAGTTACCATGGACACAGATCTGATTTTCCCACAGTGATGTGCATTAAAACAATTTTTTAATTTTGTTATCGTTGCTAGCCATGGCACCACCAAAAAGAAAACACGACATCAAGAAGCGCAAAATCGGGGGTGTATGATCGGCAGCCTAGTCTTTGCAAGTCTGATCTGTGATGGATTTGTTATAATAATGTATATAATGGTCACAATAAACATTGTTGTAGTCTTTTCAACATTTTATTGAGCAAAGAATGTGTGCATTAAAGAAATTTCAAATAGAAGCCCGTCTCAAACAAGCACCGGTTGTCTTCAGGGATTCAAGCAAAGGAGGTGAGGAAAGGAAGGAAAGGGATCATGGAATGGAAGCCAGGAAATAAGGAACGGAAGATAGGAAAGATCAAGGAAAGGAAGCTAGGAGAGTGAGCTAGGAAAGGAGGAGAGGAATCCAGGGAAGGAAAGGGAGCAAAAGTAAAGGAGGAGAGGAAAGGAAGCTAGGGAAGGAAAGTGAACAAGGACTGGAGGAAAGGAAGCTAGGATAGGAGGAAATGAAAGGGAGTTAGGAAAGGATAGGAGGAAAGAGAGCTAGGAAAGCAAAGAAAAAAACCTGTCTTACATCAAGACCCCTGGTGTAACCTATTACTGGCAACTTCAGGAGTGTAAAGGCAGAATCTGCAATGGCCAGCAGGAGCGGCATGAGCAGAGTCGGGAACAGTTTTTTTCTGGTTATCTTCCTCTCTGGCTCCCTCTTGAGTCATTTGTGTGTGTCTTAATTATTTAATCAAACAGTGTGCTTAAAGCATCAGACAAGCTTAGTGCATATAGTTGATTTCATTATCAAATCATATAATCAAATAACATTTTATTTGTTACATGTGCCGAATATAACAGGTGTAGACTACCGTGAGAAAGTGTGTCTATGTGTGAATGTGTGTGTGTGGCGTCAATATGCATGAGTGTGTTTTATGTGCGTGAGCGTATGTAGTGTGTGAGTGTGTATGTGTGTGTTGGAGTGTCAGTGTAGTATGTGTGAGTGTGTGGGTAGAGTCCAAGGAGTGTGTACAAGAATGTCTGTGCAAAAATAAAAGGGGGGTCAATATAAATAGTCCGGGTAGCCATTTGATTAACGGTTCAGCAGTTCAAGACACAGAAGGTGTGTCTACATATGAAAAAATACACATTTTACATTTTCGACAGACGACTCTCTGTAGACCAAGATTTTTTTTGGTCGGGGACAGCCCTAGTACACACACCCACCCACCCACGCTAAAGGGTGTGATTATTGACAACACATGAAAATACATTGTTATCTTGTCTGTGCAAACAGGGTGATCAAGAAATGGGACTGGCCTGCTAACATGGGAGTGGTATGTACAATGCATCTCATGCATCAGTTGTGATACAATTTAAGGATCCTTTTAATGGGTTTGTCTGAGAGAAAAACAATCCACAATTGTTGTGTTAAATGTTTGTGCATACAAACTTAACGTGTGAACTAGGTCATTGTAGCCTAAATATGACATTGGTACACTATTGGGATTTTGTAAATCCTGCACAGTAGGCTATATGATTACATTGAAATGTGATTATTTATTCTAGATTGAAATGTAAATATGGTGGTGTGAATTTATTTTCTCACTCATCTGTCGTTTGTTGACCTCTTGGTATAGGTGTAGTATAGGTGTAGTATAGGTGTAGTATAGGTGTAGAATAGGTGTAGTATAGGTGTAGTATAGGTGTAGAATAGGTGTAGTATAGGTGTAACATAGGTGTAGTATAGGTGTAGAATAGGTGTAGCCAAAGAGGGTTTAGTAAGTGTAGATATTGATATACATTACCCCAAAACATTCACTCCACCCATTTGTCATTTGATGTATTTTTGTAAATTGGATGTAAATCTCCTCAGATGGGTTGATATGCTGTCTATTTGTTTGTAAATATTTATGTGTGTCCTCAGTATCTTGTCTCATTGTCAAACTAGTGTCTGTCAATGTAGTTGTATTTCTGTACCACATTAAGTTGGGGTGGATGTATGCCCAACAAAAAAGTTATCCTTCAAACAGGGGAAAGGGTGGTGCCTGGTGGGGGTGGAGGGGTAAAATAAATCAACACAAACAATGAAATACTGATATTCATTGATATGCAAAAAATTACTCTCAATGTAAATTGAATTCTATTGGCATTGAAAATGTCTTCCTAACACGTTATTAAGCTAGCTTACAGTTGCACAGATAATTAGCCTTTAATTTAGCAAGCTACTATGGTCTTGTGGCACCCAGGGGTAGCACTGTCTGTGTGACCTTTCATCATACTTACAACACAGAGAAGTACTCCACTTGTCAGAATTCTGCAATTCCTATTTTCTGCAACATTAGGTGGATCCTGTTACAAAAAGAGGACTCACCCAGTCATAACACTTGGTAAGCCCACGGGTTACTCGATTACCACGTGGGACCAGTATGAAAAAAGTTTGAAAATGTATGCACTCACTAACTACTGTAAGTCGCTCTGGATAAGAGTGTCAAAATACAATTTTAAGAAAACAAAGACACAAAAAGCACACAAATCCAGTGGAAAGACAGGATGAAAATCAATCAATTAAAATAATATTCCAAGCTGGTTCAGAGTCTATTAAAAAAAAAGAACTGTTATTATGATGAAACTTTAACAAAAAGCATGAGCTGGCGCACACCCAGGGGAACTTATTTAGTGTAACGGTGAATAAACTGTAAGCTATAAAAAATAAAGAGAGTCGTACACTCTATGTATAAACTCCCAGTAATTCCTGAAGAAGGCACAGTGATGCCGAAACGTTGGTGGTGTTTTACCCAATAAATGACTGGGAGTTTATACATAGATTATGATGAAACTTTGCCACAAATAGCAACTAGTAAAGAGAAAGTTCTGAGTTAAGTTCAGTAATCAAATGTTGGGTAGCATGGTGGTTTCATTCAGTGGCCACATCACCCTTGATAAAATTATATAGTCTACAGGCTGCTTGACCTATAAGAGAAAACATATTGTGATATCAATAATGCTACCAAAAAACTAGGAATGACAGGAATTAGAATATACTTAAAAGTGTCTGGATCACACAGAGAATACAGAAGTCACAGAAACAGAATGGCACTACTTACCCAATAAATGACTGGAAGTTTATACATAGATTATGATGAAACTTTGCCACAAATAGCAACTAGTAAAGAGAAAGTTCTGAGTTAAGTTCAGTAATCAAATGTTGGGTAGCATGGTGGTTTCATTCAGTGGCCACATCACCTTTGATAAAATTCTATAGTCTACAGGCTGCTTGACCTATAAGAGAAAACATATTGTGATATCAATAATGCTACACTGTCATCCCAAACAGTTGTACTAGCTCATAAGTAATAAGGTCATAACAGTCAAATGTCGTTATGCAGTTGACCAAACTATAAAGTGTTGAGCTCTGTTGAGATTTATGCCACTTTAATTGAAGAGGGCTCAATATTTTATAGGTAATTTGTGTGGAACGCTCAAAAAGTTTAGGTAGTGTCATGACGTTATCGACATCATGACGTTCTGGTGGGTGGGTCATCTCTCCCTCAGGAAAGCTGAGTCAGCCATCTTGAATTTGCCTTGATGCAGGGATGTTTGGGCCGCCCGTGTGGATGTGGAACACAGTTTAATTTGTTTTAATTTGTTTGCAATGCGCACTTTTATGCTGCCCGCTTGAAACCACCACCACCTCCGTTTTTATCATTAGTCTTATTGCCCTCGTTTTCTTAAGCGCCATCTTATCATCACCTCTGATTTGGTAAGTAACTCTAATGTTGGTTTTTTTGTGTTTTTTTTTATTGAATTTCGATAGTCTTAAATGTGGAACTGGGAATACATTTGTACAATGTGCACAGTGAATATTTGTTGTAAATAGTTAAAAAATCCAAGTAATTGTAACTTTAGAAGTTGTTAAATATGTGACAAATACGTTACGTTACTTCATCTTACAACGGTGTAACGTTATCAGCGGGTTTCCTGGATGAACTACATTTCCCATAATGCATGTTTGCCCGGGACATTGACGGTGGAGGAAGGTCCATGAGTTTTCACTGTTCGCCGGTAATGAAAGTGCGTACTGTGAGTATACTTATTTCAATAAGTGTCTGCCTTACACAGTAAATATTTTACGTTATCGAGCTGTGTGTACGTGTGTGCTAGCGTGAAACGAACAATGCTAAACAACATAATGTGAGTGTGTTATCATGATGCTAACCAGGCCTGTGTTTGTATTTCTTCCTAGGCTCAAGTGTGTGGTTGTGAGATCATCTCGAAATCCTTTTAACAGTTCAGGTAGGATGTATTATGAAATAGTGTCACTAATAATTGGTTTTATTTTATGTGTTTCCACAGTCATTCTTTTGCTATTTCTCTAAATGTTTTTATCTCAACTGTGGGGTCAACAGTTGATCAATTGAACCCTTTATTAATACTTTGTTAAATACAAAGAACAACAACAGAAATAGCAGATCTATAAGCACACAACTTTGATGCTTTGCTTGTTAATAACTAACTTGCTTATCTTTTAACATTTTCATTTTTACTATAATTAGTGTACAATTAATGTTTTTGATAGATTTGGAAACTTTTTATCTATATATTCACATTATTATTAAAAAAATGTTTTTGAACATTAACAAATCATCTTTGTGCGCATGTTGTGTACAGATATCGGACTACAAAGAGTGCTACAGAGAGCCAGCGTTTCACCATCAGACAGGTGCTAATAGGTGAGTTTTGTAAATTGTGTACTAATAAAAAATAAAATAAAAGATTTTCGCCTTGAGTTATTTACAATGTTTAGATTTTTTTTTGCAGCAGAACAGATTTAATCAAATTACTGATGTGTTAACTTTTTTAAATCAACTTTTGAATAGCCAAAAGTGCAAAACAGGGCTGAAAGGGTTTAGACTTTAATCGAAAATATTTAAATTGCAGGCTGAAGTTGGCCCAATGGAGTGGAAGTGCAAGTTGTGTTCTGCAACTTCAAATACCCGGGGACAATTATTTTGGCACTATACTGTACTGCATAGCCAATATTCAAGAGTGTCCCCCCTGCCATGTCTCTATGACAGTTGCATTTGTACTTTTCCATCATTCGAAGCGATGAAAGCTCATCTGTCAAGATGTCATAATGATTCATGTAGAGTAGATGCAACTGAAGGAGCATGTGGTTTTTTTACATGTCCTTTGTGTAACTTCAAGCAGCCCTTTTCTGAGGAAATTCTATTGGGTCATTTGAGAAGTCATTTACGAAGTCATGAGATGGTAGCATGCCCATTCAAGAATTGTAATTACAGAACAAATAGCTACTCAGCGTTTAATGCACACAAAAGTAGAAAACATGGTGGTGATTCAGACTTTGGTGAATGTGTTGTATTGGCAGACAATGATAGTGCCCCAGTTGTAGTTGCAGCAGAAAGTCTTGGGGAACACGCTGAAAGTCACAGTGCAGGGTCTGCGGACACATTTGATCTTGATGAGGTGAACGGTCAGTGTGACACAGACACTTTAAGAGCCCAGTTGAAGCATAACTTGGCATCGTTATTCCTAAAGATGCAATCTATTCTTCATGTATCTGACATGGCATCTCAGGAGATAGTGGAACATTTGACTCAGATATTTTCCTTGTCCCAACCGATACTCAAACAAGATATTAGAGAGGTCTTACAGAGTCATGACATCACTGTCAGTGAAACACTTCTAAATGATGTTGTCAGTACTGTTATGGACAGTAATATTATTGTCAGTGCCACAGCTAAGGGGAAGCAGTTATCCTCAACCAAGAGAAGGAAAACCTTCATCGAAAATAATTACCCTGTGGTAAAGCCTGTACAGTATCTGCTACAGCCAGGACACACAGCAGTGCATGTTCCCATTCTGGAGATGATACAAAAAATCTTCAATCATACAGATATTCTGGACAAAATTAAAGAAACAAAAGTGGCACAAAACAGTCATAATGTAAGCCACCAAGATGGCTTGTTCTTCAAAGAGAACACATTCTTGTCTTCAGATGAGTTAACGATAACACTCATTTTGTACATTGATGATTTGGAAATAGCCAATCCACTTGGCACATCACGGAAAATACACAAAATCTGTTCAGTATACTGGACTCTTGCTGATCTTGCCAGTAAATACCGATCAGCCCTGCATGTAATTCAGCTTGCAGCTTTATGTAAAGTGGCTGACATACAGACATTTGGCTATGAAAAAGCACTTGGTCCTTTGTTGAGAGACCTCCGTACCCTTGAACAAGATGGGGTATTCATTGAGTCTATTGGTAAGGTAGTTCAAGGAACAGTCATGTGTGTGGTGTCTGACAATCTTGCAGCCCATGATTTGGCAGGCTTTTTCAAAGTCTTTTAGAGCAGAATATTTTTGCAGATTCTGCACAGCGACACAAGCTAAACTTCAGACTCATGAAGTTGCAAGTGGCGAGTTCAGTCTTAGGACAAAAGACAGCCATAATAGTGATGCGCATGCTGTAATGCATGGGGGTAGTCAGAGTCAGAATGGTGTTCAGGCAGATTGTGTCCTGAGCCAGCATCTAGAGCATTTTCATACGGTCACTGGCTTTCCACCTGATGCCCTCCACGATCTTTTTGAGGGCATTGTGCCCGTAGTGCTCGCCCTGTGTATCGGAGAGATGATCCGTTGCAAATACTTCACCCTTGAATATTTGAACGAGAGAATTCTATCGTTTCCATACCAGCACACAGACAAGCTTGACAAACCTCATAAAATACCACAGACCTTCGCTGTAAAGAAAAGCATTGGTGGTAACGGCCATGAAAATGCCACATTGCTTAGACTGCTCCCTTTGATTATTGGGACTTCAGTTCCTGAAGAGGATGGAGCATGGACTGTGCTAATGGACTTAAAAGAGGTAGTAGAGTTATCGCTGTGCACAGAATTCACAGAGGAGTCCATCCAGTATTTACAGTCCAAGATACAGGATCATAGAGAGATGCTGAAAGAAGCCTTTCCAGATTTCAAACTCCGTCCTAAGCATCACTACATTGAGCACTATCCTGACCTTGTACGCCGTTTTGGGCCCCTTGTACACTTGTGGACAATGAGGTTTGAGGGTAAACACCGTTTTTTCAAGAGAGTTGTACACGACACACAAAACTTTAAAAATGTGTTAAAAACACTTGCAGACAGGCATCAGCACATGGTAGCATACCATCTCAGTGCCTCCGGATTCTTCAAACCTCACCAGCAGACATCAAATGTATCTTCTGTACTGGTATCAATGCTTCCAAATGTTGCCAAGACATACATTGAACAAATAACAGCAAGCAATGTTATTTACAGCACATCAAAGGTCTGCATTGATGGAACTGATTATGATGTAGGAATGTTTTTGTCCGTGGGACAAGAGGGAGGACTGCCTAATTACTGTAGAATTGAACAGGTTCTCCTGGTTAACAGTAGTGTTGTCTTTCTTTGCCAAGAGCACACATCACACTACATTGAACACCTGAGATCTTACGAACTTTTCCCAAACAATCTGGCTGTTTACACCCCATCAGAGCTAAATGACAAAACACCTCTCTGCGCTTACAACATAGATGGAAGATTGCTCTTGACACCCAAACGTTTCATATTATTACACTGAAGATTAATATGTTACACTGTTTGCCTCTTCTACCTCAGATTTAATACATTGATTGTTAATAGATAAATATCACAACATTGACGTATTGCCAAGCCCAAGTTTTTGTACTGTACTTGTGGGAAACGACTGTTGAATTCATGCACTATACATGTTTAATGTTGTGTGACCTAATGCTTACCTTGATGTTGCCAGTTGAAGTACGGCACAGTAGAAACCAGTACTTTTATTTGAATGTTTTATTTTAAAAAGTGAGTTGCAGCCTTCAAGGTACAGTAAGTGCCAAAACGTTTTAAATGGCTCCACATTCTAATAGTTGTCATTGCTGTTGAGGATGGATTATAATTAGAATCTTATTGAATTTGATCATGAAGCCTTTGTGAGTTTTTATCATAATGTTTACTGAATAATGTGATATGGAGACCCAAAATACTGAATCTACCCTCTGTAGCAATGACCACTATCAGAATATGGAACTATTAACACTTAATGTACTTTAAAACACATTTTGTTTTTATGGAGTCATTTCCTTTTCCTTTTTTGTTTTAATTTATGATAAGCACTTTGTTTTGACTGAGCTCCTTTTGATTCGTGCCTTTTTAAAAGCACATTGTGTTGAATAAAAAAAAAGTTAAATTGTCACTGTGGTGTCACTTTCATGTTTTCTAACATTATTCGCTGATTATAATTGTGTAATGGACCGACATCAGTATTTCAGTTTAGAATTAATTTTGATTGCATGTCCCACATTATGAGTTGAAGAATATTGAAAATGTTGAGTGTATTTCACACATTTATGAGTTGAAGAATATTGAACGTTTTGAGTGTATTTCCCACATTATATGAGTTGAAAAATATTGAAAATGTTGAGTGTATTTCCCACATTATATGAGTTGAAAAATATTGAAAATTTTGAGTGAATTACTCCCTAATTATAAGTTGAGGAATATCAATATTTATAAGATAACATTGAGATAATTTAAGGCAACTGTAAATGTAATTTTTATTTTATGTAAACTTAAAACATTTAAAAACATCACTAAAATATTTTTGTGTAATCTGTTACAAAATAATTTTTGAGTTATGTGAACTTATTAGGGTTTACAGTGTACCAAAAAACTAGGAATGACAGGAATTAGAATATACTTATAAGTGTCTGGATCACACAGAGAATACAGAAGTCACAGAAACAGAATGGCACTACTTACCCAATAAATGACTGGAAGTTTATACATAGATTATGATGAAACTTTGCCACAAATAGCAACTAGTAAAGAGAAAGTTCTAAGTTAAGTTCAGTAATCAAATGTTGGGTAGCATGGTGGTTTCATTCAGTGGCCACATCACCTTTGATAAAATTCTATAGTCTACAGGCTGCTTGACCTATAAGAGAAAACATATTGTGATATCAATAATGCTACCAAAAAACTAGGAATGACAGGAATTAGAATATACTTAAAAGTGTCTGGATCACACAGAGAATACAGAAGTCACAGAAACAGAATGGCACTACTTACCCAATAAATGACTGGAAGTTTATACATAGATTATGATGAAACTTTGCCACAAATAGCAACTAGTAAAGAGAAAGTTCTAAGTTAAGTTCAGTAATCAAATGTTGGGTAGCATGGTGGTTTCATTCAGTGGCCACATCACCTTTGATAAAATTCTATAGTCTACAGGCTGCTTGACCTATAAGAGAAAACATATTGTGATATCAATAATGCTACCAAAAAACTAGGAATGACAGGATTTAGAATATACTTAAAAGTGTCTGGATCACACAGAGTCACAGAAACAGAATGGCACTACTTAGTTCTGTTATTTCTAACCAGATCAGTAGAGATGTAGGCCTAAATGAAACTACAGTTCTGCAATTATTAATTTGCAGAAATGAGTCTTTTCGTTTAATACATATGATTCTATAGAGCTTTTCTAAAACCCAAAGACTCTACAATAAGTAAATATAAGAAAAACCAACACATAAAAGCAACAAATGACCTGGGATAGGGTAGAAGAGGAGGCGGGAAGAAAGAGACAACACAAACAAAAACTTCTAGATGGTGTGTAGATAGTTAAAAATAGAACGGAAATGTTGCCCTCCCCAGAGGACGTCGTCTGAACTTTGCACTCTGCAACACACTGCAATAAGATGTGCACTGACAGTCCAAACACAGGGGGATTTCATCGCTCTAATGTAAGATTTCTTATATCATATTTATTTGATTTAAAAAATTTATTTAACCATATTTTGACAGGGAGTCATATTGAGACCAAGTTCTCTTTTGCAAATGAGGCCTGTAATTACAAAGATAGACACATAAAATGCAATTACAAAATGCTAAACAGCACAAACAGCAAACATGAGGGTGTTGAACCTCAGCAACAATTCACACTGTACGTGTCAGTGTCAAAAGGATGTCACTGCATAGCCATAGAGCATTGTGGTTAAAAGAATACCTAAATCCTTCCTCCCACAGACTATTTGTGTGCTGAGCTGACATAGTCTACTTATCTTATTAGAGCAAATGTCAATGTGTTCAATGTGGCAATTGGGACAAAATGTGATATATTCATATGTGAAATAAAATGAAACTCAACTGAATATCCAAATAAGCTCAGGGTCACCCTGATGAAGGCTGTTGTACTCCTAAACGTATTTAGGCTTGCCATAACAAAGGGTTGAATACTTATTGACTCAAGACATTTCAGCTTTTCATTTTGTATGAATTTCACGCAAACTTTATATGTTCGAATTCAGAATCAAATATGCTTCCCAAAAATAACATGGTCGCTGTGGAATAACGTTTATTTTGATTGCCGATTTTCTGCATTTATCAGAGTGCCATAAGGTAGCCTGATTTCAGATGTGTCCATTTAAACTGGATTATTAAGGAAATTGTTCTTCTTGCAAAGCATGTAAATGTTTTAATCAAACTATTATCTTAATCTGAATATCCACAATAATCAAATTATTGTGTGCATGTAACCGTACTCATTATGGGGTATTGTGTGTAGGCCAGTGAACCCCCCCTCAATTGAATACATTTAAATTCAGGCTGTTCAACTAAATGTGGAAAAAGTCAAGGGTTGAGAATACTTTCTGAAGGCAATGTACATCCACATTCTCTACCGCAGCTACTTTTGGGGGTGGAGACACACTCTTATAAGAAGAGGCACACAGGAAACAAAGTAAGTTTCATTTGCAAAGGTTGAGTGTTGCAATATTTTCCCCCTCACTGCATGCTAGTGAACAAAGCGAAGGAGAAGATGTCCGGGCAGGGAACCCTCTCCCTGCTCACCTGCATGGCAGCCATTGGTAAGCGCTGACCTCAGCTTAATATTCAATTACATATTTACATTTACGTCATTTGGCAGACGCTCTTATTCAGAGCGACTTACAGGAGCAATTAGGGTTAAGTGCCTTGCTCAAGGGCACAGACAGATTTTTCACCTAGTCGGCTCGGGGATTAGAACCAGCGACCTTTCGGTTACTGGCACTACGCTCTTAACCACTAAGCTACCTGGGGGGGGGGGTTGGATAAAACATCAGCTCAACTCGTAAAAAAAAGTAAATTACTTTCAGTACTACATATTGTAAATTACAGTTTAGTTTTTGTTTTGCTATTCCTGACAGTGTGAAATACCCAAATATATCAAATTGTTCACACCACTGTAATCAAAAAGTATAGTTGAAGTAGAGGAGGATATGTTTTCAAAATGGATGCTTAACTTGCACAGGGATCATTTATGTCAAAGGAAGGTGCCTAATGTTGCCATCAGCGTCGGCCAATAAAATCGAATGCTCTAAATTTAATTTACAGAACTAGTCATATCTTTACTTGCGGTTTTATGTCAATAACGGTAACCCACTTCCACTAAAAACCTTTTTGGTTTTGAGGCAATAGTTGGTTGGAACCTTTTAAACCTAGATAATACTTTATTGTGCATTCATGTTTTTGAGACAGTCAATGCTAAGCATGACCTATTGGACACATTTGTCATAGTGAAAAAGTAATAATGAAGATATGTACAATGTTACAGCTGCATTACCTTTTTGAGGGCAGTTCTGGCTGAACAACACACCTAGCACACCCATGTTTACTCAGAATTGTTGAAATTATGATTTCTCAAAATACGTTTGCGCACCTTTTCATGCATGTGCACATATTACAGACTGAACCTTGTTTACACCAGACTATGACCAGCTGCGGGGCATTTTTCTTCTTCTAAGGAGGGCCCGCTTTGATGCTATATTTATAGTTAGGCTATATATAATATATGCAATGAATCTTCCACCTACATGGTTTTGTGCCAATGCACCACATTACCAATAAGCAAAGCATTAACAATGAACGTTCCAACACGCACGGGACCAGAGGCATTTATTTGGGCTGGACTAACCAATCTTGGGGCCCAGGGCAAGAACGTATTTAACCAACTGTCAGCCTAAATGTACACTGCATTCGGAAAGCATTCACACTCCTTGACTTTTTCCACATTTTGTTACATTACACCCTTATTCTAAAATGCTTTTTTTATCCTCATCAATCTACACACAATACCCCATAATGACAAAATGAAAACAGGTTTTTTGAAATTTTGGCAAATGTATAAAAAATAACAAAATAAAATACCTTATTTACACAACTTGCTTGGAGTCCACCTGTGGTAAATTCAATTGATTGGACATGATTTGGAAAGGCACACACCTGTTTTGTGGTCCTCTGTAGCTCAATTGGTAGAGCATGGCGCTTGTAACACCAGGGTAGTGGGTTCGATCATTAAAACTCGTTTTTCAACCACTCCACAAATTTCTTGTTAACGAACTATAGTTTTGGCAAGTCGGTTAGGACATCTACTTTGTGCATGACAAAGTAATGTTTCCAACAATTGTTTACAGACAGATTATTTCACTTATAATTCACTGTAGCACAATTCCAGTGGGTCAGAAGTTTACATACACTAAGTTGACTGTGCCTTTAAACAGCTTGGAAAATTCCAGAAAATGATTTCAAGGATTTAGAAGCTTTTGATAGGCTAATTGACATAATTTGAGTGAATTGGAGGTGTACCTGTGGATGTATGTCAAGGCCTACCTTCAAACTCAGTGCCTCTTTGCTTGACATCATGGGAAAATCAAAAGAAATCAGCCAAGACCTCAGAAAAGAAATTGTAGACCTCCACAAGTCTGGTTCATCCTTGGGAGAAATTTCCAAACGCTTGAAGGTACCACGTTCATCTGTACAAACAATAGTATGCAAGTATAAACACCATGGGACAACGCAGCCATCATACCGCTCAGGAAGGAGATGCGTTCTGTCTCCTAGACATGAACGTACTTTGGTGCGAAAAGTGCAAATCAATCCCAGAACAACAGCAAAGGACCTTGTGAAGATGCTGGAGGAAACAGGTACAAAAGTATCTATATCCACAGTAAAACGAGTACTATATCGACATAACCTGAAAGGCCGCTCAGCAAGGAAGAAGCCACTGCTCCAAAACCGCCATAAAAAAGCCAGACTATGGTTTTCAACTGCACATGGGGACAAATAATGTACTTTTTGGAGAAATGTCCTCTGGTCTGATGAAACAAAAATATAACTGTTTGGCCATAATGACCATTGTTATGTTTGGAGGAAAAAGGGGGTTATTGCAAGCCGAAGAACACCATCCCAACCGTGAAGCACAGGGGTGGCAGCATCATGCTGTGGGGGTGCTTTGCTGCAGGAGGGACTGGTGCACTTCACAAAATAGATGGCATCATGAGGAAGGAATATTATGTGGAAATATTGAAGCAACATCTCAAGACATCAGTCAGGAAGTTAAAGCTTGGTCGCAAATGGGTCTTCCAAATGGTCAATGACCCCAAACATACTTCCAAAATTAATATATGAATTACCCTAATTTCTAATTTAAACATCTCTCAGTTTTAACTGTTCCCGTCCTGCACAATTCATGCATCTCTGCTGGCATCAGCTCCACTGACCTCTCTTCCCCTCTCCTCTCTCTATTCCTAATAGCTCTTGTATGAGCTGGTTAGCTCAATGCGAGTCCCAGGAATAACAATATAGTTTGTTCACTTATTTTGAGCAATTTTTAAAACTAATATTCGAGGGGATAAGCAGCTTGCGTTTGCTTACTGAGTATAAAATAGGCTACAGCGTTGGCAATGAGAACTGGCGGGAAGTTTGAATGGCTAGCGTGTGGCTCTGGTGTAGTGTGATTGGCTGGTGGTGATAAATTGATAGTCTAAATTGCTGCAATGATGCATTGCAAATGTAGGCTACAGGACAGACAGTTATAAATTCATTAATTAATTCACATAACCTCTGCTGGTGTGGGTGATGCTTTTTAGTGATGCGTGATGTTAACATATCCATCGGTGCAGTAAGATTTGAATTGCACTATCATTCAAAATGCCATAAGGGTCTAATTGATCTATTCTGGCCATGATTTTATCATCTGTAATTTTAACCCATGAATTCATTTGGAAATAACATGTTTAATATTTATATAAATAATACATAAATATTCAATTGTAGATATAATGTTTTTTGGGGTAGCACAAAAGTCAATTTAGGGAGGCATTTGCCCCCCAATACAGCCGGTACTGATTTTCACTGAGCATTATTTAATATTTTAGGCTATCCTGTGTTATCCAATGCCAATTTCCCATGTTGCAGGGAAGATCGGATATCTAAAATGTGTGAAATGCTCTTTAAATTATACATTTTATTGTACATCGTGGATTAGGCCTACTAGACAAATATTTACCAATAATGTTCTTATGCATCTAACCCAAATATGTCTATGTCTGTAACCACGTTTCCGTCCAACCTTTTATGAGAGTAAAGTACGTTGGATAATTTTTGTTGTTTATGACAGGCCTGATGGAAACAGAAATGGGGCGGTAAACTTTCCAAATGTCAACAAAACAAAACAAAAAAAAGTCTGTGCAAACGCTTTTATGCACAAATATGTATATAATAATCATCGTATCCGAAGTAAACTTGGAGTCACGTGATAACATGTTGCGTGGTCCTCCCACTATGACTCGCCGGGAAAGCATACAGTTTATTAGGCTACTGATTAAATAAATGATGATGAACTTCACAGGGTGGTGAAAGTGCATGGTGATGAGCTTGATGATAATTTCCAATAAATATCGAGGGTCTTATTCTATGCTTGGCTGCCGTTTGACAAGTAAAATAATCTCGCTTTTTTGTCCATAATAATCTCATCATGTAGGATATAGGCCTACCCGCACTGTATCTGCGAGTTGTTGGCAAGAGCCCACATGCCAATACCAGAGTGGGCACACTCGCTATATAACGCTATTTTCTTGTGAGAAAAACATCAGTAGAGTTGAAAATGCTAAGGAAACCCATTTAAATTGGGAATTTAACTGCAAAAGGTATTTTTATGTGCACTACGTCATCATGCACAGCCTTTTACAAGTACATTTGATGGAAACATATCTGGTGAGAAAGGGTGTGTATTGTTTTTATGAGGTTTTAAAATATTCGCATGTAAATTTGTCGCAATTGGATGGACACCTAGCTAATCATCTGATTGTGCTTCTCTACCCTTCTTTGTCAGCTGTCTCTTCAATGGCTTTCAACATTGATGAAACAAACCCAAATATCTACAAAGGGGAGGAACAGGATTTCTTTGGATACAAAGTCCTGCAATTCATATCTGGCAAGGAGAAAGGGCAAGTGTTATTGTTATCATCATAATGAAAAATGCAAAGTATTATGTTACAAACTTCATCTGCTAAACAGTGTCACACACCTGAGGAAACAAAAATGATCTGAAAAAAGCACCTGTGTCTGCAAACATGCACTATATGTATCCATAGCCATGTATTTAGAAAATATATGGCTCTGTATATATCTGTAAGACATTATTCATCAGTGCACATTTACTTACGTTTCTTAAATTATGTGAGCTGCTTCCAATGCCCATGATTATTACACAGGGAAACGACATAATGTGCATCAGTGTATTAGTTATGCATACGTTGATTGGAATGGAAATTCTGAATTGTGCTTCGTAGTATCACACCTCTGATAACATCCTGCCTATGCTTTCCACCTTCACCATGCAGTTGTTATTGTAACATTGTAACAAATGTTTTGCAACCACTCTTAGTCTGAAGTTTGTCATACACTCAGTGGCCAGTTTATTAGGTACACCACCCTGTTCACGAAAATGGATTGCTCCTATAGCCAGTGAGTCTCGTGGCCTTGGCTTGCTATATAAAGCAGGAAGACAGACATCGAAGCATTCAGTTACAGTTCCATTGAACGTTAGAATGGGCAAAACGAGTGACCTAAGTGACTTTGAGTGTGGCATGATCATCGGTGCCAGGCATGCTGGATCCAGTATCTCAGAAATGTTTGCCCCCCTGGGCTTTTCACAGTGTCTAGGGTTTACTGAGAATGGTGGACAAACAAAAAACCTCCAGTCAGAGGCAGTCCTGTGGGTGAAAAAAGCTTGTTGATGAGAGAGGTCGAAGGAGAATGGCAAAAATCGTGCAAGCTAACAGGCGGGCTACAGACAGACAAATAATGGCGCAGAACGACATCTCGAAACGTACAACTCGTCGATCCTTGTCACGGATGGGCTATTGCAGCAGACGACCACACCGGGTTCCACTCCTATCAGCTAAAATCAAGACTCCGGCTCCAGTGGGCACGTGATCGCCAACACTGGACAATTGAGGAGTGGAAAAACATTGCCTGGTCCGATGAATCACGGTTCCTGTTGCTTCATGCTGATGGCAGAATTAGGATTTGGCGTAAACAGCATAAATCCATGGATCCATCCTGCCTGGTATCAACGGTACAGGCTGGTGGAGGTGGTGTACTGGTGTGAAAACGGAATGTTTTCCTGGCACACGTCAGGTCCCTTGGTACCAATTGAGCAACAAACATTTCCGACACCTTGTAGAATCCATGCCCCGAAGAATTCAGGCTGTTCTGTAGGCAATGGGGGTCTGACCCGGTACTAGATGGGTGTACCTAATAAACTGAGTATATATATAAGTAGTGACACAGGCTCATCTAAATCGACAAACCTATACTGTAATTTCTCACCCACAGGGTAATGGTCAGTGCGCCACATCAGAAGAATGGATCTGGTGGAATCTGTAGATGTGCTCAAGACCTAACAAACTGTACAGACTGTTACACTCCTGAAGGTAAAGATGGAAGTTGATGATACACTATACTGTACTTACTGGACTGCAATTTAGAAAGGTGGTTACCTTAACAAAATGAATAATTATAAGAACATGTAACACCTATCACGGTATCCATGGCTAATCGATATTTGTCAGAGCATTAAAATATTGTTGAAATGTCAACAAGATCTTGAAAATGAGAAACACTAGTTGATTCTGCAAGTCTGCCTTTTCCCTTCCAACAGAAACTGACACAATCAAGTACATTGGACTGTCTATGGCTGGACAATCTACTTCTCCTCCAACGTTCACTGTAAGATAAACACCAAACAGTTAATTTGATCATATTCTTGTTTTCAAATACTCCATGTGAGTATACATGTGTAATATATGTGTTTGGCTGCGTTTACATAGGCAGCCCAATTCTGATCTTGTTTTCACTAATTGGTATTTTGACCAATCAGATCAGATCTGAAAAAGACCTGATGTGATTGGTCAAAATACCAATAAGTGGAAAGAAAGATCAGAATTGGGCTGCCTGTGTAAACATAAATGACTTGTTTCACTTGAGTCATGAAACAATAGCTCAACAATCTAAAAATGATCATGGCAAATTCCTGTAAATCTATTTTGAAGCCATCTGAGGTCCACCAGACAAGCCATTATTTTATCTAATTTACAATTACTTATTATCCTCATTCAGGCCTGCAGCCCTGGCCTGGCACACGAGTGCGATGGGAACTCCTATCTGAACAGTATCTGCTATCAGTTCAACAGCCAGCTCCAGATCACCTCTAACTTCACGCCTGCCTTCCAAGGTATAACAGTGAAATTGGAAGACAATTGTCGATATTAATAACATAACCCAAGATTTGTAGGTATATATTGACTGTTTATTCATGTAATGCTAAATTACATTAGGATTAGGTCACAAAATATGAATTGTGAATGATAAGATCTGGATTCCTGAATATGTGAAGAATATTGTGTGTTATCCATCATATACATTTCTTTAATTCACTTTCTCTTCCAGAATGTACTAAGAAAATAGTGGACCTCGTTTTCCTCTTTGACGGATCAGGAAGCATGACAGAGGACGAATTTGAAAAGAACAAAGGTTTCATAAACAATATCATGACAACCCTAAAAAACTCCTCAATCAAGGTAAACTTCCCTTTTAAAGTTCATAACTTGAATCATGCTTGTGAGGTTGCTGAACATACATCTGTTTATGTTAGAAGTAAAGGTGCCTAGAATAAACTTTTGGCTCTGAAAAGGGTATTCGAGGAACCCCTGTGTAAAGGTTCAAAGCAGAAAATGTTTGTGATGGGACGGATTACATTTTGAACCTTTAAAAAAATATATTGTAGAGGTGGCAGCCTATCAGATTGGATGAGTGGTTTATTGGAGGTGTAGCTTTCAGATTGTTCTTTTGGCCACCCGTTAGCGTAAATGTAATTCCTGTTCATCATGTTAAGATTGTGCACTGCAAAAAAATTTACTTGAATATTTATGCATATTATTTATTCTAATATAATATCAATAATATTAACATTTCTGTTTACATATAGTAATAAAGTGGTAACTATTCTAACTTCAGGATTTGCATAGGCTCTTGAGGAACTCATACACCTCTGTAAGCCTCATTGAAGCTAAAAAACTGTCAGTGTTCAACCTTAACATGTGATTACAATACAACAGATCAGATGAACAGGAATGACAATTACTCTAATGGTTGACCCAAAAAATATATATGTTAAAGCCACACCCCTACTAAGCCACGCCTCCACTCCAGGGTTCCTCCAGGAACCCAATGCTACATTGAACCATTAAAGGTTCCTCCAAGAATCCCTCAATTAACGGAAGGTGCAAATATGACTAGCAATGGTTCCTTGAGGATCTTCATGGTTCCTCGAGTCACCACTAATTCTAAGAGTGTGTGCTATACCCAGGTTGCTGCATGGAAAGTATGGAATGAAATCAAAATTAGTTATCTTTTCCTCTTTTTTTAAACCACAGTTCGCAGCGGTTCAGTTCTCATCAACAGCCAGGACAGTTTTCGACTTCAATGACTACCGAGAGGGGAGAGCCTTGACTAATCTTATGGAAGAAGAGCACATGGCTCTTCTAACCAATACACATCAGGCGATAGACTTTCTCTTGTAGGTCACAGTTGATCATTATTAATCAGTTTTACTTTCAAAGTTCTGACCGAATACTCGGAATCTGATCAAAGGGGATTGTGGTGTAAGAAAGATTGCTTGAACTGTTGTTTGTATACATCTATTTCAGGAAAAACATTTTTGAAAACCAAGCTGCCGGCGCCACCGCAGATGCAACTAAAGTACTGGTCGTAATAACAGATGGAAATCCCAGTGATACTGATAGAAATTATAACTCTATCAAAAGAAGTGATGAGAAAAACATAATCCGTTTCGTCATCGGGGTAAGTCCTTAAAAGGGGAGCGCCTGCATACCCCCAACACAACAACACACAATTGTATGACTTAATTCCATTACAACTGTTTCATTCCCATAACTACAGCTGGTTGATCACTAGCCAAAACATTTAGACTAGAAGGTATGCTCTCCTCCTAGTTGAAATGACTAAATGCCAATATATTTGCATCTCTGTGAACTTCAAGTTAAAAGGTTTGCAAATGTACCTCAATCCAGGGATGGAAGGTTTCGCTGTAGTCCACATCTTTATTTACTGATCAGACCCAGGGTTCTACTAAGTTAATATATGGAATTGTTTTAAGATGGTCATACCATGTATTATTTAGCTATTTGATTTTGCTTTAGCTATTTTTCCTTTAGCTATCCCAAAAAAACAAAACAAAAATAATTTGATAAGATATTGAATTTGGCCTTTACTACTATAGCCCATATAAATGCTTTGAATAACACATTCATAAATGGCAAAAAAAGACAGTCAAAAAACAAATCATAAGGATTTGAAGTGTCAGTCCTATATCTAGGAGATATAAGAAAGCTCAGGAAATATTGTGGTTTTTTGGACACATATTTAACCCCTTATTTTTGTTGGCACAAAACTACCATACTTCCATTAGTTTGTATAGGTTACCTTAACGTTTGTGAGAGTCTCCTCTTTCCATAGAGTGGTCATATTAGTTTGTAGGCCAAACCGTTCGGATGCTACGGACGTTTTCGTGAGAAGACCAATTTTCGGGATGTCTCATGGTCTGACAAACATCATTGTAGTTCGGCCACGTTCCACCGCAGATGCGGAATGCCAACATAGGCGTATGCGGTCGATAGTGCGATACAAAAAAACTGATCTCTAGTTTAAATTGACGGATTTTGATATTACATACATTGACACACGGGTGAGTCAATAGAGAATTAAATCCCTGCTGAAAACACTTTTATAAAGATGCTTTTAATGTATGATTTTAATTAGCTTTCTTTTTCCTTCTCCTTCCTCCAGTCTTTGTTACTTTGCTAGTACTTTTATTTTATGATGTGAAGCACTTGGTTACTTGTATTGAAAAGCCCTATACAAAAATAGTTATTATTATTATTACTAGTCTCAAGGGTCCAGTCCAACTTCCCAGTTATGATGTGGATTTTTAAATATCATTCATATTGAAAAGGAAATTAGACTTATAATTCCTGCCCTCAAGTGATATATTTCTTGGCAGGTCAAGAATGTCGATTTGAAGAAACTCAAGTCCCTGGCATCAGAGCCAAAAGAGAACAACACTTTCCTCATCCAGGACTACAACGGACTAAAAGGAATCCTAGACAACTTTCAAAAAAAGATCTTCAACATTGAAGGTACAACTCCAGATTCAGTTGAAATCTCTTAGTACTACTTATTTATTTTTCAGTAAAGTCCCTGTCAAGTGAGTGTTGTTATTCATAAAAAAATACTTCCGTAAGATTCCTGAAGTGGCGATACTGGTCATCTCCTGAAATGTACTGGTATTTATTTCTGGTGATAACACCTTACTCAAAACATTCCACAGTAGAAGTATCAATGTATCGCTAATATCAGTGTCCGTATGTTCTAGGTTCCAAGACTGCTCTGGCTGGAAACTTGACTAAAGAGATGTCTCAGAGTGGGTTCAGTGCTGTCTACAGTAAAAAGGTGAGATATCACGATAGTATGTCCACTATGTTTTATCATCAAATGTACTGACCACAATTGCAACTAGTTTTTGGACGCAATAATAAGTTGATTAATGCTTATTTATGAAAAAGTCAAAATATGATCTATTGTTTTATATCCTCTACAGGACACCTTGGTTTTGGGCTCAGTGGGATCAAACAACTGGCGTGGATCCCTCTTTGAGACTGAGGGTCTGAGATCAGAGGAAAGGGAAATTCAGGACCCCACCTTGGACAAAGACTCCTATATGGGTAATGGAACATTAAGCTAAAATAAATATATTGCTCAAAAGTGAATTTGAACTAACACTAATTTCAAGGCTCCATTAGTTCAGATGTTTCAGTGAAGGGAGTGTAGTTACAATGGACCTACATTGCTTTATTGTTCTTATAGGATACTCTGTAGCTGTTGGGAAGAAGAAAGAGAACCTTCTATATTTTACCGGAGCACCAAGATCTGAACACATGGGACAGATCCTACTTTTCAACAAGGTTAACAACAACTGGACTGTGGCACAAAGATTGTCTGGAGAACAGGTTGGTAACATTAGCTAGTTCTGTAAGCAGTGTGGTATATCAATCAAGTTTATATCATACACGAGGGACACCATGAAACTAGCTTTTGGGGTTACTTCAAAGGGTTGAATCACTACTCCCATAGGAACACAGTTACATGATATCACTTTTTATATTTAGTTATGAGTTCCATTCAAAACCAGAAGGCTTCTTTAAACATTTCAAAACTATTTTTGTATGAATGTAAGTTTTGATGTTCTCAGATGGGCTCCTACTTTGGGGCAGAGCTGTGTTCTGTGGACATAGACTCAGACAGCAACACAGACTTCCTCCTGGTGGGTGCACCAATGTTTCACCAACCTCCGAGAGAGGGCAGGATCTACGTTTACACACTGACCGATAAGGTGGGCTTAACTGGGAATCTCTGAACAACAGATTCAAATGCTGCAATTTGTGGTTGAATATGTTCATCAGGGACAAAGTGATCTGGAAGCCGAAATGGATTCATTTGGATATGAATATCCATCATCTTCAATAATACTGCACAAAATACAGTATAATTCGGATTGATCTTCATGTGATCTCTCCTCACCCTTCCTTTCTTAGCTGGAACTGAGGATGGAGATGAATGTGTCAGTGCCGTCTCAGGGTAGATTCGGCTCCTCCATCTCCTCTCTCACAGACCTGAATGGAGATGGCCTGAAGGATGTAGCTGTGGGCGCTCCACTTGAGGACGATAGCAGGGGGGCCGTGTACATCTACCTGGGTGAAAAGCTAAGGGGGATCCGCCCTGAATTCAGCCAGGTGAGGCAGACGATGATGGATATCATTCAAAGAGGCCCTTCATGCTCAAAGAAAACAGACATCCCTCCTGGTATATCAAAATCAATGCCTTTTTGTTAAATGTGTATGTCTTCTTACTACAGCACATCTCAGCTGCAATGATAAGATCTAAGCTCCAGTTCTTTGGCCAGACGATTGATGGGAAGATGGACCTGGGTGAGGATGGACTGACTGACATCGTAGTAGGAGCGCGTGGCGCAGTTGTCGTCTTGAGGTATGAGTCCATAAAAAGGATAAGAAAAGACAGCTGGTTTAAACGCATAATTGTTTAACCAGTAAAAATATCCCACTAGTGTGCGATCCACCCTGAATGGGGGCTGCGCTCAATGAGGTGTGGGCGGAGCTACCCAACATCATACAATGTAGGCTAACATCCCAATCTTTATCTCAATCACTCACAGGTCCAGACCGGTCCTCAGCGTGTCCACTCATCTCCACTTCCATCCCTCGGAGATCAGCACTGATAACTTTGACTGTCTTGCAAGAGAGACCATTTCCCCCGTGGTCACTTTAACAGCCTGCTTTAACATGGCAGAGGCAACAAAGAGTAAAGCTGGTAAGATCTCTCAGAACTTTTGCAACACTGATGGCTTTTTGCTTTCCAACAGAAATGGAGTCTTGATCTAAGACCACATAATTGTGGCCTTGGTGGTCTAGGTCGGAGCCTCAGTGTATAGCTAAATCACTGACCACCATAAGTGGGTCTTGGTCTCTTCCCTGTCTGAAGACCAGTGAAGGCTGCTGAGGGGAGGATGGCTCATAATAATATCTGGAACGGATCAAATTGAATGGCATCAAACACAAAGAAACCATGTGTTTGATACCATTCCACCTATCCGCTCCAGCCATTACCACATGCCCATCCTCCCCAATGAAGGTGCCACCAACCTGTGGTGAAGACCCAGATGAAGTCCTAGTGTATCGAAAGTTTGGACCTTGGTCTGGATCTGGGTCTCAAGAGTTAAGGTCTTGACTCCATCTCTGCTTTCTACTTCAATGCTGTCCATCAGCAGGCAACTATAAGGTTCAGAACTTCTCTCCCTGATAAGGAGGCCATTTAAGATTTATTGTGTACTTTTCCAGGAGCGCTGAGTGCAGGGATGAACATCTCTTACTCGCTGGATGTGGATCCAGTGAGACAGAGGAGCCGAGCCTTTTACAGTGACACGAACAAAGGGGCCAGAAGACTTGGCTCTACTGTGGAGCTGAGAAAGGAGCGGACCTGCTTCAACCACTCAGTCTACATGACAGTATGATCAATAAGAAACTGTAGCTATGCAACAATACAACAACCGTATTGTATCTCCTAGGGAGGGGATTTAATGATTAACAAGTTGTTAGGTTGTTTAATTATTATTGAATTGTTAGTGTGTGTCGATCTTATTCAGTGATGAGAAGAATTAGGGTTTTGCATGACTATGGATAGGGAAATGAATGCCACATTGTCTTTTCTTCCAGCAATGTGTGATCGACACATTATCGCCCATTATCATCCAACTTAATTTTTCTCAATCTGAAAGCCAACAAGAGGGTCCTACTGCCATTCTGAATACTGATAGTCCTACACAGGCTGTGGTCGAGGTACGAGGGAACATTCTGTGTCTGACTAAAACCTGTTCACTTACAATGTCCAACAGTACTAGCAATGACTGTGGACTGAGTACTGTAATTTTGCCAAAGACATGTGAAAACAGGTAATCTAAACACATTCACAGTTGTCTTGAATTCGTCATAGGTACCCTTTGAAAAGAACTGCAAAGAAAATGAAACCTGTGTGGCAGAGCTTGAGGTGGACTTCAACTTTATGTAAGTATCTGATAAACGGAGGCAACATAAAGTAACTTGTTTGTAGGTATAATAATTACTGACGGATAAAAAAAAGCATGTTTTCTGACTGTAAGGTCTTGTCTCTTATCAGCACCTCAACTTTATTAGTGGTGGACCAGAGTTACTTCAACGTGACTATAAGATTGTCCAATCATGGGGATGACTCCTACAACACCAGTCTAACCCTCCTCTACCCTCCTGGCCTCTCATTCTCCATGATGCATCTTCTGAAGGTAAAACCGACACCCCTCCATCTATTGTGTAATTCATTCTGATGTTTTCTTCTTGCTCTCATCTAAACCAGTGTTATTCAATCCTGCAGACCTAAAACATGTTCAGCCAATCAAGGGTTTGATGATTAGTTTAATCAGGGGTGTTCGTGCTGGGCTGGAACAAAAGCTTGCCTTGCACATCTTGTGGGTCTGCAGGACTAGTATAGGAGAACATTGACTTAAACACTAGTTTGCCGCCAAACATTTAAATGTTCACTACATGTGCTAATTATTCATAAAAGTTCAATATTAAAAGGTGCACTATGCAGAAATCACTCCACCATTTCCTGGTTACTAAAATTGTAATAGTTAGCCTAATTTCAGTTTGTGACCAAACAAGCAAGTATAATGTAGAGAATCATTGTACCATCTAAACCGCTGAGAAATATATTTTCCAAAACCAAAAATATTGTATTGTCAGCTGTTTGAAGCTGGTGTACGAAACCAAAAGTAAGACGCAAAAACAAAACTTAACGGGAAGCACAGTGTGAGGTTCCTAAAAAACAGAGTAAAAACTCAAACGGACGACTTGGAAAAGCTCAAACCAAGTTTATTCACCCACTGGGTCATACAGCTGCAAAGACAAGGAATGATTACACAAGCATATATATATTTATAACCTCCTACTAGGCATGGTCAACTCCTTATACATCTAGACAGCCAATGCATTTCTGTTTCAAGGCAGGAACTTAACTGGCTCCTCTCACTGGTGTAGTCATGGCCCTACCTGATGCTAGAACCTTCGTGGGCATGGAAGTGTATGTGTGTGAGATAGGACTGTGGTAAGAGGGTCGTTGTGGTGGGCCCCTCTGGCCCCCCTCCCAGAGATTTCTTCTCACTTCAAGCTAGAGTACAACAACAGAAATAGTGCACATAGAACAGATCTACCCCTTCTCAGACTTGCTTTCAATGAGAATGACAGATCTATAACTCCCATTTCTATGTGAATTTGTTCGGGTCGCCCAAAAACGTACATATGGCGATTTATGCATAGTGCACCTTTAAGTGTTGAATTGATTAATTCCTTAAAGTGGTAAATGTTTTACATGCTCGCTTGTTTATTTTAGACTATGTCAGTGACTCAGATGTACAAACTGGAATTATTTACACAATTGACGTATTGTCTGTATTCCATAGTCTACAAGGAGAACTGTGTTCAGCTGTGGTGGCCTGGAAGGTGAAATGGACAGAACTACATGCAGTGTCAGCATACCTGTCTACCGTAGTAAAACTACAGTGAGTGATTACTTAGATATACCAGCTGTGCTCAACTGTGAATACACCGGTAAAGCTTTAAAATGTTGTCCTTAAATGATAAAGACTCGAGCTAAAAGCAGTGACAAAGCAGTAACTCAATCTAATTAAAACAGCTTTGATCTTTGAGTGATTCAGTGCCTTCAGAAAGTATTCACACCCCTTGACTTTTTGCACATTCTGTTGTGTAACAGCCTGAATTTAAAAATGGATCAAATTGTGATTTTTTTTATCACTGGCCTACACACAATACCCCAAAATGTCAAAGTGGAATTATGTTTTTTGAAATGTTTACAAATTAATAACAAAATGAAAAGCTGAAATGTCTTGACTCAAAAAGTTTTCAACCCCTTTGTTATGGCAAGCCTAAATACGTTCAGGAGTGAAAATGTTCTTAACAAGTCATTAATCCCAACTTGGGAAATTGTTTTATCACAGCATGCATCATCAATGACTTAAAATGACAGGACACGCAACAATGACCAACACATGATAAAAACCTAAACCTCTCTGTGGAACATCTGGGCAGGATGGACCTGCTACTGAAGCTGCTCCTGTGTTGCATTAGAGCCCCGTGGAGTGGGTGTGTGTCATTGTCCATGATCATGTGGGTTTTTACTTGCAGCCTTTTTATGAACACGTCTTGCATTGATTGCAGGCTGCAGCCAATTGTAGCACTGGCTTTCTTAATGATTTTGTCAAGCTTGTTTAAGTCCTCCTTAGCTAAATTCCCTTTCCAGCACACAATGGCATAGGTCACTACACTCGCCACGACACTGCTATAGAACATACAAAGCATTTTGTTACATACATTAAAAGATCTAAGCTTCCTTAAAAAGTACATTCTGGATTGGGCTTTTTTGTAGCCACTGAGAATCCTCCTTCCAGTTCAGTTTGTTGTCCAGTATTACACCTAAGTACTTATAAGAGTCAACAGTGCCAATCTCTTCACCATTAACAGAAATGGGCTTAAAAACATATGTATTTTTACAAAAAATCTACCACTAGCTCCTTGGTCTTCAGTACATTCAGGTCCAAGTAATTGGCCTCACACCACTTCACAAAGGACTCAGTTGTATCTCTGTGATGAGCATAGTCTCCTCTCATTACACAGCTTACTATAGCAGTCAGAGAATTTCTGTAATTGGCTCAGTTCATTGTTGTGTGTGAAGTCATTTGTGTAAAGGGTAAACAGAAAAGGTGACAGGACAGTCCCCTGCGGCGGCCCCGTGTTTGTACATATCCGATCTGATACTGCCTGGTTCAGTCTTACGAACTGTGGTCTATTGGTCAGGTAGTTCACAATCCATTTGATTGTGTGTGGGTTTATGTGAATGTCCTTTAGCTTTTGGGCCAAAAGGTGGGGTTGTATGGCATTTAAAGCACTGGAAAGTCAAAGTACATTGTTATCACCACACAGCCTGGCTTCTCCAGGTGCTCATATACTCTGTGGAGGAGATAGAGCAGAGCATATTCAACACCAGTTTTTGGGTGGAAGGCTTTTTTTTTTCATGACTTGTGATGTCAAAGCCACTGGTCTAAAGTCTTTCAGTGCAGTCCCTCCTGCTTTCTTTGAGATGGGCACTATGCAGGATATTTTCCATTTAGTAGGAATATCTGAGAGCATTAGGGACAGGTTGAAAATATACTGCAGTATGAAAGCCAGTTGATTAGCACATACCTTGAGTGATCTGGCTTTAACCCCATCAGGCCCTGCTGACTTACTGGGATTGATCCTCTTCAACCGCTTCACCACTTGTTCCTCTGAGATGCTCATGGACTCAGTGCTTCCCAGATCAGAGTCCAGCACCTCCCCTATCTGCTGTAGCTCTGCTGAGAAATCGTACTGGTAAAATCTGGTAAAAAATTAAATAAAATAAACTCTGTGGCTCTGTCCCTTCCTTCATCACTCTGTAGTTGTCCTCTGGTGCTGTAACCTGCTCTCTTCTTCATACCATCCCAGATATCCTTCATGTTATTCGCATGCAGCTTGCGTTCTAGCTTCAGTTTGTATTCTTGTTTGCCTTTCCTGATCAGCCCTTTAATTTCCTTCTGCACTACTCTCAACTCATCCCTATTTCCTGTTTCAAAAGCCTTCTTCCTGTTCAGTGCCTCTTTGATTTATTTTGTGACCCATGGCTTATTATTTGCATAGCATTTCACCGTTTTGCTTGGCACAACATTGTCAGTACAGAAGTTAACATAGTCTGTTATGCATTCAGAGAGACCATTAAGATCCTCCTCCCAGTCGTCTATAAATAGATTCTCCAGTTTTGTGTGTCCATTCGTGAATCCCCGCCTGAGTGACGCGTTGCCTCTGGACCAGTGGGTGGTACTTTGGTAGCAGCTGGACAAGGTTGTGGTCAGACTGTCCAGCGGAGGCAGAGCAGTCTAGCAGTAGGCATCTTTCACATTGGAGTAGAGAAGGTCAATGGTCTTGTCCAGACGAGTTGGAACTTTAACATACTGTTTGAAGGTAGGAAGTGTCGCGGACAGCAAACAGTGGTTGAAATCATACCAGATTTGTTTGCCGATGTAACCTCATATATACAAAGTTGTTGCTTATAGTTCCTCCATCTTTTTTACAAGCAAGAGGACGTTTCCCATGATAATGGAGAAGGAGCTTATTTCCTCTCCTCTTGTTTCGTAGTCGTACACCTCCACTGCATCCCCTTTTCATTCCTTTCATCAGGCTCTATCTGTAGTCGGCCAACTTTACTTGGCTGTAGGGCATGGAGTTCATCCCGGCTGCACGTTATCAAGGTCTCTGCACTATCCGAGTGCAGTCTCTAAACTCACCGCGGCTAGCAGCAGAGTAAACAAATACTTCCAGTACTCCATCTTCTTAGTGCCGTCAGTACAACCACAAAACAAACTGTTATACGCAAGACAAACAAACAAAAGCAATTGTAGATGTGCGCGCGAATGAGCTCGCTACAACAGGGGTAGCGCCTCGGACAGTGAATTTCAAACACAGATCCAACCACAAAGACCAGGGAGGTTTTCCAATGCCTCGGAAAGAAGAGCACCTATTGGTAGATGGGTAAATAGACATTGAATATCCCTTTGAGCATGGTAAAGTAATTAATTAAACTTTGTATGGTGTATCAATACACCCAGTCACTACAAAAATACAGGGGTCCTTCCTAACTCAGTTGCCGGAGAGGAAGGAAACTGCTCAGGGATTTCACCATGAGGCCAATGGTGACTTTAAAACAGTTACAGAGTTTAATGGCTGTGATAGGAGAAAACTGAGGATGGATCAGCACCATTGTAGTTACTCCACAATATTAACCCAATTGACAGAGTGAAAAGAAGGAAGCCTGTACATAATAAAAAAGATTCCAAAACATGCATCCTGTTAGCAAAAAGGCACTAAAGTAATACTGCAAAAATTGTGGCAAAGAAATTAACTTTTTGTCCTGAATACAAAGTGTTATGTTTGGGGCAAATCCAATACAACACATTACTGAGTACCACTCTCCATATTTTCAAGCATAGTGGTGGCTGCATCATGTTATGGGTACATTTGTATTCGTTAAGGACTGGGGAGGTTTTCAGGATAACAAAGAAACAGAATGGAGCTAAGCACAGGCAAAATCCTAGAGGAAAACATGGTTCAGTCTGCTATCCACCAGACACTGAGAGATGAATTCACCTTTCAGCAGGACAATAACCTAAAACACATGGCCAAATCTACACTGGAGTTGCTTACCAAGAAGACGGTGAATGTTCCTGAGTGACTGAGTTATCGTTTTGACTAAAATCTACTTGAAAATCTATGAAAAGACCTGAAAGTGGTTTTCTAGCAATGATATGATGAAAAACCAATTTGACAGAGCTTGAACAATTTTAAATATAATAAATGGGCAAATGTTGCACAATCCAGGTGTGGAAAGCTCTTAGAGACTTACCCAGAAATACTTAAAGGTAATCGCTGCTGAAGGTGCTTCTACAAAGTATTGAATCATGGGTGTGAATACTTATGCAAATGAGCTATTTCTGTATTTCATTTTCAATACATTTGCAAAAAAATCTAAAACCATGTGTTTACTTCGTCATTATGGGGTGTTGTGTGTAGATGGGTGAGAAAAAAAATCTATTTCATTCATTCTGAATTCAGGCTGTATCAAAATGTGGAATAAGTCAAGGGGTATGAATACTTTCTGAAGGCATGCCTTCCATTTTTTTCCCACTTTCACAGTTTTTATGATCCAATTTCAATCAAATCTGACTTTTTTCTTGTCAACTATGCATTTTCATTTTCAGGCAGTGTTCACCAGTAAATTCCATATTTTGAATACATACGACTGGAATGACACAATGGAAATGACCGTCATCGGACTGAGGTAGAAACCTGCTTCCAATGTGAATATGTTAGAGAAGTAGCTAGAAGAGATATTAGAATCAGTCCAGGAAACTCCATTAATTTCCCCATGCAGTTGAAGTAGTTCACATACATTGCTTAAAACGAACTCGTTTTGCACAACCTCAATACCTTCTACTCAGTTAGATGAAGGACTTCATAGCATTCCATTTATGAACACAAAACATGCATTTGCCTTTGCTTTATTTACAGCGACAATGGAAACTCAACCAATAGTTCCCTTACCAGGACCATCCCTGTTCAATTTGCAGTTGACCTGGTAGCAAAAGCGTAAGTATTTATAGGCCTATACTTGACATTTTGTTTGAGAATGACTGCATCAAGTTAATTTAATAAAATCAAGGTGACTTATATATATCTACTTTTTTTTTTAAGCCTTCCTCAAGACTCCATCACTTACATTAACTTTACTCTGGAGAATAAATTACCCAAAACACTGGTGAATGTATATGAGGTAAACAAACAATCAACTGCTATTGCTGTGACTGATCTTAAAAGTGTGATTCACACGATGTGGGGGTAATGTGCTAGATCTTTTTATACTCCAAAAACAACAAAAAAATAACTACACTGTCGCACTAGGCTTGCTCTTTTAGGAGTTAAGGTCTATGTTTTGTTACACATTCTGTGACAAATGCCTTTGTATAAAATCTTTATACAAAGATTATTGTTAGATTGGTCGAATGATTAAATGTCCCACTGTTTACAGGTGCAGAACCTGGGTTTTAAGTCTGTACCCGTCACAGTCGCATTCACTTTCCCAACTAAGCTTGAGCACAAATTTGAAATGAAGGACTACCAAATATCTGTCTTACAGGTAAACTATTCACATTGCTTATGAAAATGCTGACACATTACTGCCACAATTTCTTTCAATAGGAAACAGCCTAACACAAGTTTCCTTTCTTTTCTTTGAAGAACCATACTCAATGTGGAAAGGTTATCAATTCAACAACAGAGGTGAGTATTCAAATATACCACTCACTCTTGACATTGTTGGTAACCTATCCAATCAGGTTACAACTCAGTATAGTAATCATGTTACTGAAACACACACTTTGCTTCTGGCGGTGTTTACAGTACTGCTCTCCAGAAAAATACTGCAAGTCCATCGAGTGTGAAAGTTTCCTTTTGGAGAAGTTTTCGACAGTTACATTTGTGCTGTCTGGAAATGTAGCCTTCAAGGACCTTGAACAACATGCAAGGGTCTGTATCAAGACAAGTTTAACAAATTATGGTGCAGAGTAACAACATGCTAATAATTCTACTAACAATATCTCACTCTAAAGAGCATGCCATTGCCAAAGAAATACACTGGGGATAGAGAAACAGTCCATTTCAGCAGTTTTGTCAAACTCAGCTATGACAAAAAGCGATACATCCAGACAGCGAGTGAGACAGAGGTAATTCTCCTGTACAAAATCTCTCCAACAAAGAACAAAATATTTATCCAGAAAAGATTCACAAAAGCATCTTCAATTTATTATATGCTTCTTTGCTTTTCAGGATAAAGGGGACTCTACGAGCTTCCACCAAACTCAGGTTATTCTGTTTGTGGAATTAAACTGATTTACAGTATGAGATGAAAAAAAAAAAAAGATCCTTGTTCCATCACTAAACAATCATGGTCTCAAAATATATTCCTCCAGATTGATGTTCAGGCTGAGATCATCATTCCTCCACATAGACAGCTGATAATAGGGACAGGAGTTGGAGTAGGAATCTTCCTCCTGATCATCGTCACAGTGGCCATGTATATGGTGAGTACCAATGCTGCGACAGACACTTTGCTTCTGCACTGTAAAGGACCAACACTTTGATTGTTGAACTGTTCAACATTGTTTTTCCCTTTCCTTTCTTCTCAGATGGGATGCTTCAAGAGAAAAACGCTTGTTGATAATGAAGGGGAATAGAGTGAGCAAGATGACGCTGCTCAGCCTAACAACATCTGTGCTAACATATCAGAGAAGCAGCCACAGCCTGAGAGAGAGCCTGAGAGTGGAGCAGTGGAGTCAAAACCTCTCCTTGACGACAGTCAGACAGAAAACAATGGCTTCCCAACTAGCAGTGAGGCGGTAGGGGAGGGACCAAAAGAGAAACAGGATGTGTCAGAGTCAGAAGCAGGCTAAAGGAGTAGTAGTCTGAAACCTGTATTTATGGAAAATATGTTTGAAAAGGGTATTTTAAATGTTTGAAAAGGGTATCTTAAATGATATTGTAAATTGGAATTGACAATTATGTATTTCATTGAGTTATCAGAATTGTATGGGAAGGTCTGCTCAATCCAAGATTACAACCAATTGATTACAGCATTATCCCCAAAATGGAGGAGTTAGGTGGCGGTGGGAGGAGGTAGGGAACTGGTCTGTCTGCCCAATATAAAGGATCCAAACTGGCAGAGGAATAAAAATAGCATAAATAGGAAAGTATACCAGTTTCATTTGAGGACCAGGAAGTTGACAGCTGTGCCATACAGATTGCTAAATAGTTGGGAAGATGTTTTTTAATGTACCGATTCCATGGTACAGTGTGTATGAGTTGATATATATAACGACGCAAGATTCAAGACTTTGTGCTTTTCAGCTAAAATTATTGTACAGAATTCTTGCCAACAACAACACGTTGAATATTTGGGGCGTACAATCATCGCAGCTCTGCAGATTTAGTTGTGAGCATACATAATCAATAGACCATTTGTTTTGGTATTGCCCTCAGGTAGCCTGTTTCTGGACTCAGGTTCAGGAATGGCTGAAAATTGAATTATTTTATTTCAACTTATTGTATGAAGCTTGTGGAAGGCTACCCGAAATGTTCCCAAGTTAAACAATTTAAAGGCAATGCTACCAAATCCTAATTGAGTGTATGTAAACTTCTGACCCACTGGGAATGTGATGAAAGAAATAAAAGCTTAAATAAATAGTTCTCTCTACTATTATTCTGACATTTCACATTCTTAAAATAAAGTGGTGATCCTAACTGACCTAAGACAGGGAATTTTTATTAGGATTAAATGTCAGGAATTGTGAAAAACTGAGTTTAAATGTATTTGGCTAAGGTGTATGTAAACTTCCGACTTCAACTGTAGGTGTGCACCTTATGTTGCTCCCTTATGCGCATTGAATACATTTAATTAAACCGCTGAAAACCCTCCCACTTGTTGGCCAACAGATTTTCTCATGGAGTTTTCATTCAATAGGGTTTTCAGTACATTTATCTAATGTAAATATTATCCAATATTTAATGAATTGAACTACTGAATGGCAACTGAACCATGCACCAGGCTCCCAAATGATTGCACATCTTGGCTGGGTGAGGGTGGAGGATCACTTCTTTGTTTTCTTTTTTTGTTTGGCTGGATTTGTTATTACTTGAACTTTGAGATGATCAAAATTATCAATACTTTGTAGTTATGTGCCTTTTGTAATGTCTTTTTCCAAGTGGAAAAAATAAGAAACTACCACCACACTGCCTAGATCAGGCCCCCACTCTAAACTTCATTGCCGGACAAGAAGGGCACTTCTTATGGAAGCTACTGTGAGGCCAACTGACACTGAATGAGTTACATTAGTCAGTGGCTGCAATGGATGATGATGTTCATGTATCAACGATCTCCAAGGCATTCCACAAAAAGTGTCTTTATGGGAGAGTGGCAAGGAAGAAGCCCTGGCTGAAGAACATCCTTGCCCGCAAAGAGTTCGCAAAACGTCACCTAGAAGATACTGCAGTTGTGGCAGAATGTCTGGTGATCTGATGACTAAATGTGGAACTTTTTGGCCTGAACACTAAGCGGTATGTGTGGCTTTTCAGCAGCAGGGACTGGCAATATTGTCAGGATTGATGGGAGGATGAATGGCCACAGTACATAGAAATCCTGGATTAAAACTTGCACCCCTCTGCCAAAAAACTCAAACTGTGGAAGAAGTTTGTTTTTCAACAGGACAATGATCCAAAGCACACTGCCAGAGCAACAGTGGAGTAGCTTAAAATGATGAAAATAGATGTCCTTGGGTGACCCAGTCAGACTGCTGACCTTAATCCCATCTAAAAATCTGTGGAAAGACCTCAAAATTGCAGTCCACTGTTCCACAACTAACTTCACACAGCTTGGGGCATTTTGCAAGGAGGAATTGTCAAATATTGCTCCATCACAGTGTGCAAAGTTAGTTAACCGAAAAGACTACTGGCGGTAATAGCTGCCAGAGGTGGTTCAACCAAGTATTGACCTAGGGGGATTAATTTAACAATGAACTGGAATTTCATAAAATAAATAAATTGTTTACTATTTTCTTTTGTGGGGGGAACTCTGAAGAAGAATGTGACTCACAAATAAAAATTCCCAATCTAATGCATCAAAATCCCAGGCTGTGAGACGGGATTGGCCGAATATTTTTCAAGGCACTGTAAGTAAAACATTCTAAAGTGCATACATCAACTCGGCTGGTTCAGCCCTACAGAAACCTAATGCCCGATGTCCACCAGATGCATATGCGTTTTGTTTTACCGGATGTTTAGTCCGCATTTTCCATACTTGACGCACATGCTTCGCTTTTCAACTAAAAGCTAGCTAGTTGAAGTCTGTGTTTGCACTTCCGTTTGCAACGCACGAGGTGAAAATATTGAACGCATGCGGTACACAGAACGCACCGCAGCCTAGTGTGACACCCCCAACGTAGCGTTGCGGACTGCTCCATTGACAATTAATGACTTCTGTCAGAATCCAAAGAGTTTGATGCATCTGGTGGACATGAGGCATAAAGCTTGGGTCTCTTAATTTAATCTATGCAAATAAGGGCACACAATTACAATTCTGAATAATGGATATTTATTGTAGAAAAGGGAACGCAATACATGTCATGTTGACATGATTTTCAGTTTGCTTCCAAATGACTGATTTCACATTAGTCTCCAGTGATCATAGGGAAAAATAATCTAAAACAATTGCTATGTGTATTTACAATCCCCTTCTCCAAGCTGATTACTCACTAACCTAGCTCTTATCAATTTATCAATTACAGTGCATGGAGAACGCTGTTATTTATATTGAAAATAATCAAGTATATTCTTTTTCCACTTAGAAACGGCAGGTTCGCTCGACCTTATACATAAATAATAAATAATAATATGCCATTTAGCAGACACTTTGATCCAAAGCGACTTACAGTCATGCGTGCATACATTTTTTTTGTGTATGGGTGGTCCCGGGGATCGAACCCACTACCTTGGCGTTACAAGCGCCGTGCTCTACCAGCTGAGCTACAGAGGACCACATGTTTCCTCTTGCGTAAAGGCGGTGGCATTAAGTAAAGGTCAGAAGATGGCGTATCTTTATACACACCTCCACGCCATTATTTCTTAGATCTCCACCCCGAAGGAATAGCAGGTGAATAGCATGCTGTTCTCATGCTTAAATTAAAGGTCAGAATACACATTCATTGTATACTTATGAGCACTGAATAAATACAATTAGGCTGATTGATTCTTGTTTAATTTGGTGAAGGAATGTGGACACTAACTCTTGCCAGGTTTATCACGTTACACTCCACACCATATCTCTCATTCATACATGCAAACCTTTACTTTCAGTTGTACATTTCAGTTGTTTTATTTAAACTTCAAGTGTGTAGAGTATACAGGGGTAGTATATTCAAGACCTAGCATATACATATATTAAGAAAAATTAAAAGTGTTCATTGCACACCAATACACATTGCGTCATAATGGGACCCATCTCATCCAAAAAGTTGACTCAAGTTTGCCAAAAAGCACCTGGAAGATCATCAATACTCTTAGAAGAACATTCAATAGTCAACTTTTTGGACGACATGGGTCCCATTATGCCTGGCGAAAACCAAACACTGCATTCCACAGTAAGAAACTTATACCAACGGTCAAGCATGGTGGTGGTAGTGTGATGGTTTGGGGATGCTTTGCTGCCTCAGGACCTGTACGACTTGCCTTAATAGAAGGAACCATGAATTCTGCTCAGTATCAGAATCCTACAGGAGAATGTCAGGCCATCCATCTGTGAACTGCAGCACAGCTGTGTCATGCAGCAAGACAATAATCCAAAACACACAATCAAGTCTACATGAAAATGGCTAAAAATCAACAGATTTTAAGTTTTACAATGGCCTAGTCAAAGTCCAGACCTAATCCCAATTGATATGTTGTGGCAGGACTTGAAATGAGCAGTTCATGCTTGAAAACCCACCAATGTCGCTAAATTAATGCAGTTCTGCATGGAAGAGTGGGCCAAAATTCCTCCACAGCGATGTGAGAGACTGCTTAATAACTACGGAAGCGTTGGTTGGAGTCATTGCAGCTAAAGGTACACCAGTTACATTTACATTTAAGTCATTTAGCAGAAGCTCTTATCCAGAGCGACTTACAGTTAAGTGAGTGCATACATTTTTCATACTGGCCCCCCGTGGGAAACGAACCCACAACCCTGGCGTTGCAAGCGCCATGCTCTACCAACTGAGCTACAGGAGGCCTACAGTTAGAGTGTTAGGGGCAATTACTTTTTCACACAGGGGTATTGGGTGTTGCATAACTTTGTTTATGAAATAAGTACGTAAATCTGTTATTTATTCACTCAGGTTCCCTTTATCTAATATTAGGTTTTGGTTGAAGTTCCGATACAGTGCCTTCGAAAAGTATTCAGACCCCTGGACTTATTCCACTTTGAAATACGTTACAGCCTTCTTCTAAAATAGATTAAATAAATACAAATCCTCAGTAATCTACACACAATACCCCATAATGACAAAGCTAAAACAAAAATACCTTATTTACATACGTATTCAGACCCTGCTATGAGACTAAAAATTGAGCTCAGGTGCATCCTTTTTCCATTGATCATCCTTGAGATGTTTCTACAACTTTGATTCCACCGGTGGTAAATTCAATTGATTGGACATGATTTGGAAAGGCACACACCTGTCTATATAAGGTCCCACAGTTGACAGTGCAAAAACCTAACCATGAGGTCGAAGGAATTGTCCGTAGAGGTCCGAGACAGGATTGCAGAAGGACAACCATCTCTGCAGCACCACCAATCAGGCCTTTATGGTAGAGAGGCCAGACTGAATCCACTCCTCAGTAAAAGGCACATGACAGCCAGCTTGGAATTTGCCAAAAGGCACCTAAAGAAAGACTCTCAGACCATGAGAAACAAGATTCTCTGGTCTGACGAAACGAAGATTGAACTCTTTGCCCTGAATGCAAAGCATCACTTCTAGAGGAAACCTGGCACCATCCCTACGGTGAAGTATGGTGGTGGCAGCATCATGCTGTGGGGATGTTTTTCAGCGGCAGGGACTGGGAGACTAGTCAGGATCGAGGCAAAGATGAACGGAGCAAAGTACAGCGAGATCCTTGATGAAAACCTGCTCCAGAGCGCTCAGGACCTCAGACTGGGGGAAAAGGTTCACCTTCCAAGCATACAGCCAAGACAGCGCAGGAGTGGCTTCGGGACAAGTCTCTGAATGTCCTTGAGTGGCCCAGCCAGAGCCTGGACATGAACCCGATCTAACATCTCTGGAGACCTGAAAATAGCTGTGCAGCAACGCTCCCCATCCAACCTGACAGAGCTTGAGAGGATCTGCAGAGAAGAATGGGAGAAACTCCCCATATACAGGTGTGCCAAGCTTGTAGCATCATACCCAAGAAGACCCAAAGCTGTAATCGCTGCCAAAGGTGCTTCAACAAAGTACTGAGTAAAGGGTCTGAATACTTATGTAAATATCATATTTCAGTTTTAGCAACATTTTCTAAAATGCTATTTTTGCTTTGTCATTATGGGGTAGTGTGCAGATTGGGGAGGAAAAAACAATTTAATAAATTTTAGAATAAGGCTGTCACCTAACAAAATGTGGAAAAAGTCAAGGGGTCTGAATACTTTCCAAAGGCACTAATAATCAGTATAAAAAATATGCAGAAGTAGAGGAACTTAGAACGGGTTGGCAAAAACTTTTTTCACAGCACTTTACTATAAGGAGGGAGAAGCACTACATTCACATAGAGCAGAACTGGTGTGGCATTAGTTTAAATAATTACATTTTCCACATGGTAATAAGAATCAGTTGAGTGTAATAACCCACTGTTCACTCAAATAAGAGGAAATTTAGTCGGCAGGAGTGGAGGATGAGGGCAACGGTTAATTGTTACTAGTTAACTGACTAAGTGTTCCAAAAGGTTACTTTCTGCTTGAATAAAATGAAATAAAACAATTTGATTTTTGAACCTTAATGTACATGATTGATGATATATTATGTAAAATAACATCAACATTTGTGAGCTGTATGCCTCATCTAAGAAAATCCCTAAATCAATTCACACAGAGACAGACTAGGCTGACTATTCATCAGTAACATTAGCTGATACTAAGTAATGATATCAATATGAGTAACACTTTATCAAATTGAGTTGAGGGTTTTGTGTGTGCGCGCACAATGGTTTCCTGCATTTTATACAATCATTTTGCAATGAATTGCTGTTCTGATCTGTTAGCGGGAAAATACACTAGAGCAAAAGCATTCATATGAAGGCTAAGTGTTTGTGTAAGTCTTTGGGTGCGTAGTCCATTGACCGACAGTGCATACAATATGAGCCATATTCCAAATGCAGTTACTGTCCGAAGGGAGATGATGTGGGGTCAAATGTCTTAAAAAGGTCTTTCAGTGTTTTTTTGTCACTTAAGTTCCCACTTTTGCTCCTCATTTGTCCAGACAGTCGCTTTGGTTGTACATCAGTGTGAGGTGGAGTCATCCGTACCATCGCTTGGATTGGTAGGTTGTGAACGCCGGGGGTATCCACCTGGACCTGACTCCTACCTGAATTCCTGGAGGGAATGAGATGCTCTCCTGCAGCCTCCTGGGAGTTGGAGTCCTGTGGGGAAAGCTGTGGCCTGAGTCCTGCAGGGCTGGAGAGTCCAACAGCAGGACCTGATGTTCTTTCAGTAGAGGGGGAGGCCAGAGGGACAGACGGCTGGTGATTGAGCGAGAGGGAGATGGGAGGAAGAGGGGCAAGGTCTTCAAGGGACCACACCACGTCCTGGGCCAAGGCGGACCGTGGCAGGGTGATGTCCACCTGGCGATGGTGGTGAGGGTCACCGAGTGTCACGTAAGGTACTAACGGTTCTAATGGAATTACCAACAGCTCATCTCTCAGATCGCACTCCTCCGGCTCACTCTCCATCTCATCAACCTCCTCCTCCTCCTCCTCCACTTCCTGGCTCTGCTGTCCTGTAGAAGTAGATCCTCTGGTGATTTGGTCCTCATCACTGGAACACAGGACATTGCCTCCTGAAAGGGGTCACAACAGGTCAGACACACTTTCAGCAGTAATGGACACAATCCTGAATATATTTTGAATATATTTTGAATATATTTTGAAAAAATACAAATGCACTACTTCTAGCATGATGTGTCTGACAGTACCTGGATCTTTGCAGCCGTTACTGCTCACCTGCTCCCCCTCCTGGCGGCATGGGCTCAGGCGTAGGAAGAGGGTCCTCAGAACAGAATTGGTTGAGGTTGGCTCTGGAGGCACTGCATTAATTCAAGGAGGGTACGAAGTGGTGATGAAAAATAGCAAGATGCATTTCACACAAAGAGACAATTCAAGTATTGTTATTGAGTAAAGCAGGCCCTTACTAGTGAGTGGTGTTGGGTCTGGAACCTCATGTTTAGGCTCGACTATGCGGGGATACGGCCGGGTCTGTGTTGGAGGGTCAGGGGGGTTGTCTGGCTGATGGGCCCTGCAAAGAGGCTGCGAATGGGTTTTCCCAATTGCTTCTGAGTCTCAAGCACAGCCTCAACTGAATGAGAAGCTGGTCTATTACAGCCAGTGACATTTCTGGGGGGATCTGGTTGGATCTGTGTTGGATGGCCGGAAGTGGAGGTCTGTGTGAGGGGGCCGGCAAAGAGGCTACGGAAGGGTTTTTCCATGGACTTCTGGGACTCACTGACAGCCTCAACTGAAGATGTCCATCTCTTGCAGACTGGAAGAGGCTCAGAAGACCGAATGGGGTCTGGAGGACCAAATGTAGTACTGGGGGGATTTGGCCGGGTCTGTCTGGGAGGGTGGTTAGTGGAAGTCTGGCTGATGGGACCTGCGAAGAGGCTACGGAAGGGTTTTCCCATGGGCTTTTTAGAAGTTGGTGCCTTACAACCTGGGGAGTTCAGAGTGTGTGAGGGAGGGTCAGGAGCGGTCTGGCTGATGGTTCCTGCAATACGGCTACAGAAGGGGTTTTCCACGGGCTTACAGGGCTCAAGCACAGCCGTAACAGAATACAAAGCCGGCCTTTTACAGCCTGCAGGAGGAGCAGAGTCTGAAGGACCAAATGCAGTGCTATGGGAATCTGGTTGGATCTGTGTGGGAGGTTGGGGAGAGGAGGTCTGGCTGATGGGGCCTGCAAAGAGGCTGCTGAAGGATGGTTTCAAAGATTTAGGAGACCCAAGCACAGCTGAATAATAAGCCGGCCTCTTATAGACTGAAGGAGGATCAGGGAGCCGAATGGAGTCTGGAGGATTGAATGTAGTGCTAGGAGGATCTAGTTGGGTCTGTATATCAGGGTGGCGAGTGGACTGGGTGATGGGGCCTGCAAAGAGGCTGCGGACAGGGTTTTCCACAAGCTTGTGGGACTGAAGAACAGCCTTAACTGAATAAGAAGCGGGTCCCTTACAGCCTGGGGTGTTTATGGGAGAATTAGCAGACTTCTGTGTGGAAGGTGTAGTGGAGGTCTGGCTGATCGGCCCTGCAAAGAGACTGCACAAGGGTTTTTTCACCGGCTTCTGGGCCGTAGAGACAGCCTCAACTGAATAAGGAGCCGGCCTCTTATTCATACGATGATCAGATGACCGAATGGGGTCTGGAGAAACTAACGTATTGCTGGGGGGATCTGATCGGATCTGTGTGGGGGGTGGGAAGGTCTGGGTGATGGATCCTGAAAATTGGTTGCAGAAGGCTTTTTCTACAGGCTTCTGGAATCCAAGCACAGCTTCGACTGAATAAGGAACATTTATCTTGCCACATGTAGAGTTTAGGGTTGGATCAGGCGGGCAGATAGAGTCTGGAGGAACTAATGTAGTTGCAGGGGGATCTGGTTGGGTCTGTGAGGTCTGGCTGATAGAGGCTGCAAAGAAGCTGCGGAAGGGTTTTTCCAGGGGCCTATGGGACCCAAGCACAGCCTCAACTGAATAAGAAACCAGTTCCTTAAAGCCAGGAGAGCTTGGGGGAGGATCAGGAGACCGAATGGAGTTTGCACAACGGGCAATTTCCTTCTCCACGACCTCAGATGACACTTCATTCTGACACATGGGGGAACTTTCCTCAGCATGTGGCTCAGAGGGGCATGAGCTGTTGTAAAAGTTAGGCCTGAAATCCAGACAAAAATAGAGTCAATAAAACACTAGTGAATAACTTATTTACTATCAACAGTGTAAAATGTCAAGCTCAACCACATACATACACTACTATTCTATTACAGCACTGTGGTGTGTGGCCTTGTATTACTATCCTCGTGGATACGGGAAATCCCCAAAAGTCCTCACAAGGATAGTAAAACAAGGAACATTTGTGGGGACATTTCTCAGGTTCCCATGAGGACTAAGGCTATTATAAGCTTAGGGGTTAGGTTTAGGGTTACAATTAGGGTTAAGGGTTAGGGAAAATTTGAATGGAAATACATTTTAGGTCCCCACAAGGATAGAAAAACAAACGTGTGTGCGCGTGCACTCGCGTTCTTAACCTTAGTGGATTCAGGAATATGTCAATAACAGGCTTCGTCTCCTCAGCTGTTGCTGACTCCTTTGTGGACACTGGCTCCTCCATGCTGATTGGCTCGTCCTTTTTAGCCAGTTCCTCAATGTCCTTGTCCCTCTTCAATGCCTGCATAGGAGAAATAACCCCTAGTTTGTAGATAACAGGGAGCAACAATATGTCAGTGTAAGGGCAGGAGTGTCATCTCAGGGTGGAGATAGTTACTGACCGCCTCCAGTAGCTGTTTGGTGAGCTCAGTCAGGGGTTCATGGGAAAACCTGCACTGGTCTCCTTGGTAGCACTTCCCATAGGTATGGAAGAACTTGCAGGGGAAACTCTGTGGGTACTTGGTCAAGGAGAGAAAGAAAAAATGTCTGCATCTACCCCTACGGCAGCCATTTTGTTGTTAAGGTACTGTCCGCTATGGGTCGTTAAGGTATTATTTTGCGATCAAATTCTATTTTTTCCCACAAAATATAGCAAGAGGGAGAAAGACAAATACACAAGGATACAGTATAAAAACATAACCAGAGTACAGTCATTTCCCACTCACCCACCCTGTGGCAACCACTACATAAGGGACATTTAGAATAAGCTGAGAAAAGGATATTGTGCATGTATATGCAGCTCTGTCCTTTCGAACAGGATCCCTGGACGTAGAATTTACACACTTCGTTGATAGAGTAGTTGACGTCCAGAGCATGTTCTAGCTGGCAGTCATCACCCTGCAAAACACACAGAAAATAGGTTGTTGGGGTCTCTATACAGATGGGTCAGGCCACTGACAGTATATACTGTAAAAGATGTCAACATCAACATACCTGACTATCATTGGAATATATTGGGTTTAAGTTCAATAACAAGGGACCATTAATATTGTTACAATTTCTAATAATAAAATATATAGAAACTTGCCTTGATGCACTTTCCCCTGAGGAAATGTCGACAGATTAACCTTCCGTCAATCTCCAAAGCATTCTGGTCTTTGAATTCCTTTGTCATGTTCTTTTTCCCCTTTCCAGTCAAAGTTTCCTGGAAGAGGTTGGAATCAGCTGTTAAAATGTACATAAGACTGAAATCACTGGCTTGGGTTACTTAGCTGTAACCGAGCACATCATAAAGCTACAAATGACATTTCTATGGATATTGACAAGGAAGTTTGCATGATTTAATTTACTAGTGTTAAACGTCCATCTGGGAAATGTCGTCCACCTCTACGTGACCGGTCAGTGCCTCGCTTTGACCAATCGCCCCTCCTGTCACAGCCCGGGCCTCTATTGTTCCACTCTCCACCCCTGTTGGAACCACCTCCACCCCTGTTGGAACCACCTCCACCCCTGTTGGAACCACCTCCACCCCTGTTGGAACCACCTCCACCCCTGTTGGAACCACCTCCACCCCTGTTGGAACCACCTCCACCCCTGATGGAGAAGTCTCTGGGCTGGTTAGTGCCACGTCCACCCATTCCGGTAAAATCCCCACCCCTCCTGGCAGAGTTTCCCCCTCTGCCTCTGGCCTGGTTGTCAAGTCTCTGCTGATGAGGCTCCCATTGCTTCCGTCCTTTCTTCCTGTTTATACCTTGAACATCCTTTTTCTGATCAGGACCTGTGGAAAAGGTTAAATGAAATTAAAATCCTACACTCCTTTTAATGTCTGAATGCTAATAGTAAAGGGTTAATGATCCATAAAAACCCACTCTTTGCTTCTCCGGGCCTCATGTTCTTCCTACCCGACTTCTCTGTATCGTGTCCTGGGTGTTCACCTTCCTTGCTATGGCTGTAGAAGTCCAGTTCTCTACTGAAGTCAAGGCTTGGTTGCTCGTAATCACACTTCACCATGTTGTAGTCTCGGTCCACAGAGTCAAAGTCTTTATAAGATTGTGGTGGGCCTTTATGAATCGTACTTTTCTTGGCCTGGCCAGACTGCTCCTGTGGAAAAAATACGAAAGGGTACCGTTATAACCTCAAATCACAAGGAAAGGGGCAATACCAAATCGTAACAGTTTGCGACCTGTTTCTATACCAACATAATCTACAGCAGGGCTCGCCAACCCCGTTCCTGGAGCGCTATCACCCCAACCCTAATCTAGCGCACCTCATTCTAATAATTAGCTGGTTGATAAACTGAATCAGGTTAGTTACAACTGGGATTGGAGCGAAAACCTACCGGAGGGCAGCTCTCCAGGAACAGGGTTGGAGAGGCCTGATCTACAGGTATGTGGTGTGCAATTAGCCTAGTAGTGTAAATCACTGCACAAAACACACAATTACAGGCCTATGTTAGTTAGGCTTACGTCAATGTTTAGTAAAAAACGTTAAAAACATCTCCATTCTGAATTGGCCTATTCAGCATCTGTTTAGTACATGACAAGTTCACCTGTTGGTCCCCTTTTTTTCTCTTCCTGGGGCCACTCTGCTGACCCCTTTGCAATGGCCTCTTTCTGGACTGGGCATCCCTTTCGTTCTCCTTCTCCAGCTTAACTGGTTCCAGTTGCCTTTCATCCCTTTGAAATCTGAGAAAATTTCTTTTATCAATCAATTCTCACAGTTGGCTATGTACTCCAATTCAAAGCTGAAACACTTGACTAAGTTAGTTAACGTTAGCCAAGTTACATTAATTCAGCACAGTAGAAAAGAGAGTAGAAATAATTACTATTTGTATTATAGCTAACGTTAGTAGCTTACCTCTCTCTCGACTCACAAGGCGTCGTGTCAAATTCTTTGTTTGGAAGACTTGAAAAAAGGCTGGTGAATGCCATGTTGCTGACATACAATGTTGAGTAGGGTAGACCTACTACTCTCTCCTCAAAATAGAAATGAGTGGTTATTCATTCATGACCACTACAAAATGTGTCTAGGTCATAGCTATATACAGCAAAAAGTAGCTAGCCAGCTAACTGTTTAAAACAGTAGATGGCAAACTTTCGAGGTCATAGTTAGCTAATGTAGCGTGGCTACTAGTCGTGCTGCTGCTCACTGCAGACAACGTTACAAGCGCGTGTTGGCTCGCGCACCTGCACCACGCTATCTTGAGGCTCTCACACTTCACTTGCAAACGTTTCGTCTTGTTAGATGAGCGAGCAGCACTAATACGTTTTGTATGTTTCCATAATAAGCACACTCAAATATATAATTTCGATAACGAAGCCAGTGCTCTCACCAAACAGACAGCTCACTAGAGAACGGCATGACGTTTTCCTTGCTTACTTCCGAGCACGTGCGCACTACGTCGCCGACTATTTGTCAACTGCGTTCCTTCATAAGTTTAGCGTTTTGAAACGTTTTGTCTGTCGCTGGCTACGTCAAAAGGATACGTTCAGTTTATTAAACGTTTTACTACGGGTTGAAACAGTAACGGTAGTACTAATCAAAGGGCACTAGTCAATTTACACTAGTAAATGTTGAAAGATAATTTATCAGTAGAATTCATGACACCTTTAGGTCTCTGGGCCAAGCTTTACCAATATTATCTTTGAATTTGTTCAATAAGTCATGTCTAGTAATGCAATGCATTGATTATTTTTCTAATCATAATTTGTAAGAAATGTGAATAGTCAACAAGTGTGAAGTACAATCAGTTACTTGACTGTTTCATGCCATAATCATCAGTCTATTGATATAGTCAAAATTGGTGACAGAACATCAGTCTTTATAGGAGCATAGTCAAAACATCGAATACCAATATGATTACAACAAAACACATTAAGATCACTAACAGATAAATATAGCACACCTTGGGCACCTTTAAAACATAAATACAATCTAGATAGGCGCTGACCTTCGTTCCTCCACAGTGGAGGCTGTCCCGGTGTCTAGCTCAAAGTCCAGGTCAGGGTGCCGGTTGACGCGACAGAGTGAGTCGTCTCTTTCTCTCCCTCTCTGTGTGTGTTTGTGCTTCTCTCATTCCCCCAGCTGAACTCTGTGGATCGTCAACGCTGTGTCCCTAGCTGCCCCTCTGCTTCTCTGAACCTCAATATGACACACTGGGCCTCCCTTGCCCTCCTTCTGGTTTTGGGCCTCTCCATCCAGGGGACCCTCTCCCAGGATGCTGAGGAACCTGCACCAGTGGACCCAAGCCAGGCCCCTGTCGACCCCTCCCAGGCAGAGGATGAGGACGAGTGGGGACTGAACTCCGTTAGGGGAAGCTTCGAAGCCGTCAATGGATACTTTGATTCCATGCTGGAGCTTATGGGCGGACGCGATGGAGTGTGTCAGTACCGCTGTCGATATGGTAAGAACATGACCAACTCCTCTGGCTAGCCTATCATACATGTATCATATGCGTGGCATGCCAACGATAGTCAGAGGAGTTAGCTAAACAAGCCCATCTAGATCTAGATCAGGCTAGTGATTAGTTAGCCGAGATATTCTGTTTTGTACAGACCGCTTCAATGTGATCCTATAGTTCAAATTGTGTAATGATTATCCGGCAGGTAGATCCATTATAGATTAGGGAGATGGTACACAATGGAGATACACATGGACATTAAGATTTTCGGAAGTCTTAACACATCGTCATGTTAAAGCCATTTAAACTCTTTAATGCAACAACACCATATAACTGATTAGGGAAAGCTTACACCAGGAATTCCTTTGACATTACTAATAACCTTTATCACCTCACATCTGATAATGCACCTCAGTCACTGGACTATGAGCAAGGGAGAGATAGCTGGCAGAGGTGTCATGAGGTAAAGTGTCAAAAACTCTGCGATTCACAGCTAGGCTGTAGTCTTCACCAATGATATCACATGTCCATGGACTTTACCTGTATTGACCTTGGACCCTGTTTTGGTTACCACCATTGATGAACTGATAATCTTTCCCAACAACGTCTGACGGACATCCAACCTCCCACACACTGGTTAAATCAACTTTGTTTCCACATCATTTCAATGAAATTACATTGAACCAATGTGGATTAGACTTTGAATTGACATCTGTGCCCAGTGGGCTCCCTTTGCTGGGTTGGTCAATCAAGTGTGGATGGCGATCAAGGTTGGGTTCAGTTCCATTTCAAGTCAATTCAGTCAATTGATGAAGTAAACTCAAATTCCAGTTCCTATTTTCATTGCATTTCTTGAATTGAAGGGAACTAATGTTGTCTCCAACATTCTTTCTACCTCAGGTAAAGCTGCTATTCCTCGCCCTGACTACCAGATGCAAGAGCCCAATGGATGCAGCTCCTACTTCCTAGGCCTTCCGGTACCCAATAGTGTATGCATTTGTAGATGATTGGAAACACACACACACACACACACACACACACACACACACACACACACACACACACACACACACACACACATTAATGCTCAGTGAAACATTTCCACAATCAAGTATTTTTATAGAATGCAAATCAAAATAGTACATTGGTCATACAACTCCAATAATATACAGATTGAAGTGTACACATACACTGAGTGTATAAAACATTAAGAACACCTGCTCCTTCCATGACAGACTGACCAGGTGGATCCAGGTGAAAGCTATGATCCCTTATTGATGTCACTTGTAAATCCACTTCAATCAGTGTAGATGAACGGGAGGAGACTGGTTAAAGAAGGATTTTTAAGCCTTGAGACAATTGAGATATGGATTGTGTATGTGTGCCATTCAGAGGGTGAATGGGCAAGACAACATATTTAAGTGCCTTTGAACGGGGTATGGTAGTAGGTGCCGTGTTTTTAAATGCCCAACCGTTTCCTGTGTGTATCAAGAATAGTCCACCACCCAAACGACATCCAGCCAATTTGAGCATTGGAGTCAACATGGGCCAGCATCACTGTGGAACGCTTTTGACTCCTTGTAGAGTCCAAGACCCGACAAATGGAGGCTGTTCTGAGGGCACAAGGAGGTGCAACTCAATATTAGGAAGGTGTTCCTAATGTTTTGTACACTCAGTGTATAACACCATCATAGCGCACACACACACACATACTCACCACCCTTGTCCTGTTCCATCAAGGTTGACCTGGGTATCCCTGCCATGACTAAGTGCTGCAACCAGCTGGACATATGTTACGACACCTGCGGCTCCAACAAGTACCGCTGCGACTCCAAGTTCCGCTGGTGTCTCCACAGCATCTGCTCTGACCTTAAGAAGAGCCTGGGCTTCATGTCAAAGGTCGAAGGTCAGTCAACCTGATGCAGTGTACATGGAAAGTTCCACAGTCTGAAAAGTGTAGAAGCCGTCAAGCCCTTGATACCTCTGTTCCTCAACTCCCTCTCAAAGTCCATTGCAGGAGGCTCCAACGTCCCTCCCCTCAAACCTCCTTCTCCAAATAACTTTGAGGGGGGGGCAAGGAATTAAGGAAAAATCAAAGATTTGACAGCTTGTACACTTTTCATACAGAGCCACACATTACACCTACAGCCCTATACCTGAACTTCATTGCACTTTCATCAGGCCTATTGATATTTTGTTCAAGATGTTTAAATAGGCCAGTAATTAACTCTCATCCCCATGTCCCTCTTTACCGTCTAGCCTGTGAGACGGTAGCAGACACCCTGTTCAACACAGTCTGGACTCTGGGCTGCAGGCCCTACATGAACAGCCAGAGAGAAGCCTGCCTCTGTGAAGGAGAGGAGAGGGATGAGCTTTAAATTAGGATTATAGACACACACACACACTCGCATATGCACACAACACACACACACTCACGTATGCATGCATGCACGCACGCACACACACATACAAACACACGCACATAAACACACACACGGCTCTCCTATTCACCAAGTAATATGGGACGATATTTCACTCCAAATGACTGCTGGAGATGCGACTTGATTAGGGTTTTTTCAAAAGACTCCTATTTTGGCTATTTGTGTAATTTATTTGGAGGTGTGTTTTACTAGGTTTTGTTTAACAGAACAAGTGCTGTATATTTGCAACAACTGTTGGGTTTATTTTTTAAATCTGCAAAAAAAAGACATACTACAATACAATCTTGTATTTGTCTTCTTGAGTTGTAGAAAATCTGAAATGACATGTTCCATGCCATGTGCTTCAGACTGTATCTCTTCCTGAAAACAGAGGAACACAGAATACACACAAATCTAAAGTTCTAACTATACACTATCTACACAAATATAATGTACATTAATTTACAAAGATGTATTATCTAATATTAAGTTCAAATGTGTTTTATGTCTAGCCATAACTTAATTCATCATACATTTTTAACCCCATTAGGTAGAAATTATACATTACTCCACACTTAGTCCTGAGATACAAAGAAATCAGTTTATTAAGTTAAATATATACAAAGTGAAACAGGACAGGATCTATAGAAATAGAAGCTCGGAATTGAAAATAGTCAGACAGTTTCCTGTCTTTTATAACTAAAACAACCTCTTGGCTCTGCCAATTCCATAATAACATAAAAGCAACCTGAACTTACAGTACACTGAAAAAAACGTCAATATGAAGCCTCAGAGGACATGGCCAGAAGACAACAAATCCTATGGTAGTATTATTATACTGAACAAAAACATAATAGCAACATGCAACAATTTCTAATTTTTTACTGAGTTAAAGTTCATATAAGGAAATAAGTCAATTGAAATAAATTCATTAGGCCCTAATCTATGGATTTCATAGACGATCCCGCAGGTGAAGAAGCCGGATGTGGTGGTCGTGGGCTGGAGTGGTTACACGTGGTCTGCGGTTGTGAGGCCGGTTGGACGTACTGCCAAAATCTCTATAGCAATGTTGAAGGCAGCTTATGGTAGAGAAATTAACATTACATTCTCTGGCAACAGCTCTGGTGGACATTCCTGCAGTCAGCATGCCAACTGCATGCTCCCTCAAAACTTGAGACATCTGTGGCATTGTGTTGTGTGACAAAACTGTACATTTTAAAGTGGCCTTTTACTGTCCCCAGCACAAGGTGCACCTGTGTAATGCTGTTTAATCAGCTTCTTTATATGCCACACCTGTCAGGTGGATGGATTATCTTGGCAAAGGGGAAAAGCTCACTAATAGGGATGTAAACAAATTTGTGCACAACATTTGAGAGAAATAAGCTTTCTGTGCAAATGGAACATTTCTGGGATTTTCTTTTTCAGCATTTACATGTTGCGTTTATATTTTTGTTCAGTGCACAAATCTAGAAATAATCTGGTGGTAGAATGCAATGACATTCCAGGTGGTAGAATGCAATCAGTGGTGGAAAAAGTACCCAATTATCAAACTTGAGTAAAGGTAAAAGATACCTTAATAGAAAATGACTCAAGTAAAAGTGAAAGTCACCCAGTAAAACACTCATTGAGTAAAAAGTCTTAAAGTATTTGGTTTTAAAATATACTTACAGTGGCTTGCCAAAGTATTACCCCCTTTGGCATTTTTCCTATTTTGTTGCCTTACAACCTGGAATTCAAATGGATTTTTGGGGGTTTGTATCATTTGATTTACACGAGATGCAAAATTAATTTGATTGTGAAACAAACAAGAAATAAGACCAAAAGAAACAGAAAACTTGAGCATGCATAATTATTCCCCCCTCCTCCCCCAAAAGTCAATACTTTGTAGAGCCACCTTTTGCAGCAATTACAGCTGCAAGTCTCTTGGGGTATGTCTCTATAAGCTTGGCACATCTAGCCACTGGGATTTTCCCACTCTTCAAGACAAAACTGCTCCAGCTCCTTCAAGTTGGATGGGTTCCGCTGGTGTACAGCAATCTTTAAGTCATACCACAGATTCTCAATTGGATTGAGGTCTGGCCTTTGACTAGGCCATTCCAATACATTTAAATGTTTCCCCTTAAACCACTTGAGTGTTGCTTTAGCAGTATGCTTAGGGTCATTGTCCTGCTGGAACGTGAACCTCCGTCCCAGTCTCAAATCTCTGGAAGACTGAAACAGCTTTCCCTCAAGAATTTCCCTGTATTTAGCGCTATCCATCATTCCTTAAATTCTGACCAGTTTCCCAGTCCCTGCCTATGAAAAACATCCCCACAGCATGATGCTGCCACCACCATGCTTCACTGTGGGGATGGTGTTCTCGGGGTGATGAGAGGTGTTGGGTTTGCGCCAGACATAGCATTTTCCTTGATGGCCAAAAAGCTCAATTGTAGTCTCATCAGACCAGAGTACCTTCTTCCATATGTTTGGGGAGTCTCAACATGTGTTTTGGCGAACACCAAACGTGTTTGCTTATTTATTTCTTTAAGCAATGGCTTTTTTCTGGCCATCCTTCCGTAAAGCTCAGCTCTGTGGAGTGTACGGCTTAAAGTGGTGCTATGGACATATACTCCAATCTCCGCTTTGGAGCTTTGCAGCTCCTTCAGGGTTATCTTTGGTCTCTTTGTTACCTCTGATTAATGCCCTCCTTGCCTGGTCCGTGAGTTTTGGTGGGCGGCCCTCTCTTGGCAGGTTTGTTGTGGTGCCATATTCTTTCAATTTTTTAATAATGGATTTAAATGGTGCTCCGTGGGATGTTCAAAGTTTCTGATATTTTTTTATAAACCAACCCTGATCTGTACTTCTCCACAACTTTGTCCCTGACCTGTTTGGAGAGCTCCTTGGTCTTCATGGTGCCGTCTGCTTAGTGGTGTTGCAGACTCTGGGGCCTTTCAGAACAGGTGTATATATACTGAGATCATGTGACACTTAGATTGCACACAGGTGGACTTTATTTAACTAATTATGTGATTTCTGAAGGTAATCGGTTGCACCAGATCTTATTTAGGGGCTTCATAGCAAAGGGGGTGAATACATATGCACGCACCACTTTTCCGCTATTTATTTTTTAGAATTTTTTGAAACAAGTAATTTCTTTCATTTCACTTCACCAATTTGGACTATTTTGTGTATGTCCATTACATGAAATCCAAATAAAAATCCATTTAAATTACAGGTTGTAATGCAACAAAATAGGAAAACCGCCAAAGGGGATGAATACTTTTGCAAGGCACTGTAAGTATCAAAAGTAAATGTCATTGCTAAAATATACTTAAGTATCAAAAAGAACAAAAAAAAAAATATATATCAAATTCCTTATATTAAGCGAACGAGACGGCATGTGTTTTCTTAATTTACGGATAGCCAGGACACTCCAACACTCAGGCATAATTTACATACAAAGCATGTGTTTAGTGAGTCTGCCAGATCAGAGGCAGTAGAGATGACCAGGGATGTTATTTTGATAAGTGTGTGAGTTGGACCATTTTCCTGTCCTGCTAGGTATTCAAAATGTAACGAGTACTTTTGGGTGTCAGGGAAAATGTATTGAGTAAAAAGTATATTATTTTCTTTAGGAATGTAGCGTAGTAAAAGTTGTCAAAAATATAAATAGTGAAGTAAAGTACAGATACCCCCCAAACACTACTCAACGGCCAGTTTATTAGGTACACCACCCCATTTACGAAAATGGATCGCTCTTACAGACAGTGAGTCACGTGGCCGTGAATTGCTATATAAAGCAGGCAGACAGGGATCGAGTCATTCAGTTACTGTTCCATTGAACGTTAGAATGGGCAAAACGAGTGACCTAAGCGACTTTAAGCATGTTATGATCGACGGTGCCAGGCACTGCAGTACCTCAGAAATGCCGCCTTCCTGGGCTTTTCACGCACGACAGTGTCTAGGGTTTACCGAGAATGGTGCGACAAACAAAAAATATCCATTCAGCGGCAGTCCTGTTGGCGAAGAAACAGCTTGTTGATGACAGAGCTCAAAGGAGAATGGCAAGAATCGTGCAAGCTAACAGGCGGGCCACAAACAGACAAATAATGGCGCAGTACAGCAGCGGTGTGCCGAACAGCATCTCGGAACGCACAACTTGTCGATCCTTGTCACGGATGGGCTATTGCAGACCACACCATGTTCCACTCCTATCAGCTAAAAACAAGAAGCAGCGGCTCCAGTGGGCATGTGATCAACACCGGACAATTGAGGAGTGGAAAAACATTGCCTGGAACATGACAGCAAGTCCAGTTTACTTGAGTGGCCTGCACAGTCCCTAGACCTCATACCCAATAGAGCATCTTTGGGATGAGATGGAATGGGCAAAGGAGAGTCCGACCCGAACCTAACAAACTGGCCAGTGAGTGTATATTAGATAAGAAGGATGTTAGCCAATTAGGGGTGTAACGATTCGTTTTAACAACGATTCGATTTGTATCACGATTCGTGGTTGTCGATACGATTCAAGGACGATATTGGTTCATTTAGAACGATACGATCCGAAACGATTCAGTGACTTGAAATCGATTCAGTAACCTTTTAGCCAAAAATCAAACCAGTGTGACTGAAATAAATACCTGGTAACCAGTTGCATTTTAATGGCTGGCAATAGTCTTGATATTTTTAACAGTGTTTCATGCCTCCATGCAGACCATCTGGTATTATGAAACTTACCCAGTTCCACAAAGGAGATCCCATTTTCTTCACATAGCTTTATTCAGTGCAGCAGTTTTTTTTGCTCCACCTTTTTGTAAATAAAACTGCAGCAGCTTGACCACAGAGCGATGAAATGTCTCACAGTAAGGAACGTTGCGATCAGCTGATTTCGCGCAATTCTCCAGTGTGTGTGCGGTGCACAGAATGTGCACAAGGGAGTCTCCAACCGCAGCATGTTGCCGGAGTTTTGGCACAACGCCGTTGTAGATACCTACGTTGACAGCAGCCCCGTCTGTGCACACAGCGACCAACTTTGTTGTCCAGTCATCCAAGCCTGTGTCCTGGAAAAGTCTCACAAGTCCGTCTGTTATGGCCTGTGCGGTTCGGTCAGCACCCAATTCAATCAGTCCAATAAAGTCCGAAGTAAATTCTCCGTTGCTGGACACAGACACAATGTAAACTATTTCCTGCTCAGTTTTTGTGATGTCCTCAGATCCATCAAAAAGCATTCAGTAAAGGAACATCCTCAGAATAGGAAGACATGGGACGTGCGTGTTTAGCTTTATGGAAAGAGAAAAATATTAAACAGAGCTTGCCGCTGTTCTTCATTCAGCTTGTCTCGCCATCTGGCAAGTGGGCGACTGGACATTTATTCTCGGCTAGCTTTTAGCAATGGCTTGCGCCACATTCGTGTGCTCCTTGCTCTTTTCATGTTTGTCAAATAAAGGATGGTTGAAATTCTTTGAGCCTTTATAAAATGCACCTGTTTTGTCTGCTAGATGTGGAGTTGAGCGGCAAATCTTGCACCACATTTCAGTGCGCTCATCGTTAGCTTCAAGCCACTGCACATCTTGGAGGCACTTTTCCGAAAAAATTATTTTCTTCGGCTCTGGCTCCAGTTGGCGTTTCTTTGTAGGTGGCGAAACGCCAAAGAAGCTGCTTAATGTCTGTTGCTTTTTGGACATCCCTGACAGTAGTTGACAAGCAACATGTCATGTGTAAGGTTAGATGAGAAGATCGGTCAAGTACGCAAAGGCGCGTAGTAACACAAGTGGCATTACGCATTCCTGATTTTTGTCGCGCTTGCGTATCTGCGTACCAGTTATGTGCACCCCTGCATATAAAGTCTGACGTGCTTAAATCCAATGGGTTATTTCCTAGTATCGATACAATCGATTTATTACATTTTAAAACGATGTTAGATCGATATATGTTGTCCAAAAGGCCAACTCGCCGAGCACAGATCGATGTAGTTGGATCATATGAATATAAATCGATACATCGATGTAGTAGATGGATCGTTACACCCCTATAGCCAATGGATGTCCACAGGGTCTGGATGGGTCAGCAGCAGGTTCGAGGGGGAGGTGAGCTCATGACGCACTGTGAAGATCAGCAGAAGAGAAGAAGAGTTGAGATGAATGTTCTTTGGATTTGACAAGCGTATCATTGCATAAGTGTCACAAATAAAAGACTATGGGTATTATTAGTGACATCTTACTTTTTAAGGTGTGATATGAAACTGTTTTACCTACAACAGCTGCCCTTTCAGGTTATGTTGGGGCTTCTGTTGGGGCTTCTGTTGGGGCTTCTTTTAAATGTGTTGATTTCGGCTTCATCTTCAGGTTGAACTCGCCAAGCTGGAAAACCCCCAGAATTATTGTCTTTAAAAGGCAAACATTTTCTAATCAATCAAATCTTATTGGCAACATGCGCCGAATACAACAGGTGTAGACATTACCGTGAAATGCTTATGAGCCCTTCCCCAACAATGCAGAGTTAAAAAGTATGATTCTTTAGAGCAAATGTAGTCTCAAACTCTAAATGTCACAAACCTTTTTCTTTAATTTCGCCTTCATCTCTTCGTCTGTCATTTTCTGCTCTGTCTCCCCGTCAGGCTTTATCTCAGCCTCTGGTTCAGAGAGGGCAAATAGGTCCGTTGCAGCCACTTTCGCCACAGAGTCTGCAAACAGTCTCTGCCATTCTGTCAATGATTTGTCCTCTGCTTCTGGCTCTGTATGACAGGGCAGTTTCCGCCTTGTCATATAGGTTCTGTTTACCCTGATGGATAAACCTGGGTTGTATATCCTTTTTCTTCCAGTGTTTTCCCTTTTCTCCATTTTCTATTTTGGGGTCCTGTTCTAGAGGGTGCCTCAGAATCCTTTGTAGCCACCGGAGGGACCACAGAATGCAGTTTCTCCCCTTCTATGACTGCTTCTTCTTCTGGCTCTTTCTTGGTACCTGACTCAGAGGGGGGCTCCTTGGCAGCCACCTGAGGAGTGTCTTTAAGCTGTCTCAATATATCTCTAATTAATCTTATAGCGTTGCCTCTTTTATACACTTGTTTATACTCAACTGGTTTATTCCAACAGGTTTTGAGTCCTGGTTTATGCTGGGATCGACAAGTCTGGGCCACACAGTTTATGTCCTGTTCAGGGATGGGTCTGGGTCCTGCACTTGTACATCCATGTTTGTGAACTGAGGGTTGCCAGTGGCCTGGGTGTATGCCTGGAAAAAGGTTTCTGAAGTGCCATTATACACTGCTCAAAAAAATAAAGGGAACACTTAAACAACACATCCTAGATCTGAATGAATGAAATAATCTTATTAAATACTTTTTTCTTTACATAGTTGAATGTGCTGACAACACAATCACACAAAAATTATCAATGGAAATCAAATGTATCAACCCATGGAGGTCTGGATTTGGAGTCACCCTCAAAATTAAAGTGGAAAACCACACTACAGGCTGATCCAACTTTGATGTAATGTCCTTAAAACAAGTCAAAATGATGCTCAGTAGTGTGTGTGGCCTCCACGTGCCTGTATGACCTCCCTACAACGCCTGGGCATGCTCCTGATGAGGTGGCGGATGGTCTCCTTAGGGATCTCCTCCCAGACCTGGACTAAAGCATCCGCCAACTCCTGGACAGTCTGTGGTGCAACGTGGTGTTGGTGGATGGAGCGAGACATGATGTCCCAGATGTGCTCAATTGGATTCAGGTCTGGGGAATGGACGAGCCAGTCCATAGCATCAATGCCTTCCTCTTGCAGGAGCTGCTGACACACTCCAGCTACATGAGGTCTAGAATTGTCTTGCATTAGGAGGAACCCAGGGCCAACCGCACAAGCATATGGTCTCACAAGGGGTCTGAGGATCTCATCTCGGTACCTAATGGCAGTCAGGCTACCTCTGGCGAGCACATGGAGGGCTGTGCGGCCCCCCAAAGAAATGCCACCCCACACCATGACTGACTCACCGCCAAACCGGTCATGCTGGAGGATGTTGCAGGCAGCAGAACGTTCTCCACGGCGTCTCCAGATTCTGTCACGTCTGTCACGTGCTCAGTGTGAACCTGCTTTCATCTGTGAAGAGCACAGGGCGCCAGTGGCGAATTTGCCAATCTTGGTGTTCTCTGGCAAATGCCAAACGTCCTGCACGGTGTTGGGCTGTAAGCACAACCCCCACCTGTGGACGTCGGGCCCTCATACCACCCTCATGGAGTCTGTTTCTGACCGTTTGAGCAGACACATGCACATTTGTGGCCTGCTGGAGGTCATTTTGCAGGGCTCTGGCAGTGCTCCTCCTGCTCCTCCTTGCACAAAGGCGGAGGTAGCAGTCCTGCTGATGGGTTGTTGCCCTCCTACGGCCTCCTCCACGTCTCCTGATGTACTGGCCTGTCTCCTGGTAGCGCCTCCATGCTCTGGACACTACGCTGACAGACACAGCAAACCTTCTTGCCACAGCTCGCATTGATGTGCCATCCTGGATGAGCTGCACTACCTGAGCCACTTGTGTGGGTTGTAGACTCCATCTCATGCTACCACTAGAGTGAAAGCACCGCCAGCATTCAAAAGTGACCAAAACATCAGCCAGGAAGCATAGGAACTGAGAAGTGGTCTGTGGTCACCACCTGCAAAACCAGTCCTTTATTGGGGGTGTCTTGCTAATTGCCTATAATTACCACCTGTTGTCTATTCCATTTGCACAACAGCATGTGACATTTATTGTCAATCAGTGTTGCTCCTAAGTGGACAGTTTGATTTCACAGAAGTGTGATTGACTTGGAGTTACATTGTGTTGTTTAAGTGTTCCCTTAATTGTTTTGAGCAGTGTATATAAAATAGCCAAATCGAAAAAGTAACGTTGCCACTTAAAGGTGCAAGCATTGATTGTAATGATTGTTTACCTCCAGTCTGCCACCTTCTCCTGCGCTAATGGTACCCTCGCGCAGGCCTTTGTGTTCGCCGTCTCATTCTGGATCTTGAGGGTTCAAACAACTTCTGAAAAATCTGAGTGCTTTGACTTGAAAATACTATTGTATAGATGAGGTTAAATTTGTTAGAACGGCAACTGATCAAACAACAAACTCATTTCCAGTCCCCTACTTCTATAGTTAAATGATTTCAGCTTCATAGGATCAAAAATCCAATACTGCCACCAATAGGGCAGGGTGCGAAAGGGCATGGAATTTTCTAATACAAAACCAATGGAAGTTGTCCCTGAAAAGGAATGTGAAGCTCAATGCATTGGTGAAGTTACTTTGAAATATGATACACTACACACTTACAATATTAGACAGAATATTTTATTCAATTACATACTTACAAAGTGAAAGATGATCTATAGAAATAGGAGGTCCGACTAAACTGGGGAGTGAAACATGGGCAGTTTTCAGGCATGAGAACTTACAAACATAATGCCGTCAATAGTCGCATTGATACACATGTACTATGCCTAGGGCCAGGAGTTTTTCCTGACCACATGACCAGACCAAGTAAACTCCCCGCCCTTATTTGGTTTATAACAGGAGAGAACATGTGTTTGCTGATCAGATATCATGGTCAAGAAAAACTCCTGGCCCTACCCTAGCCCAATAATGGACTAAAGGAGCCTAACTTTACACCTTATAGTCCAAGGACCATACATATACTGTTTGAGGCGAATTGTCTCTGGCAGCCAAATACTCCATCTAAATGCAATTCGATTCTCAATTGCGGTATGGTTCTACATTTACATTTTAGTCATTTAGCAGACGCTCTTATCCAGAGCGACTTACAGTTAGTGAGTGCATACATCATTTTTTAAATTTTTCATACTGGCCCCCTGTGGGAATCAAACCCACAACCCTGGCGTTGCAAACGCCATGCTCTACCAACTGAGCTACATCCCTGCCGGCCATTCCCTCCCCTACCCTGGACGACACTGGGCCAATTGTGCGCCGCCCCATGGGTCTCCCGGTCGCGGCCGGCTACGACAGAGCCTGGATTCGAACCAGGATCTATAGTGGCACAGCTAGACCATTGCGCCACACGGGAGCCTGAAACAAAGCCATCTACTTTCATATGCAAAATATACACTTACTCTACTGTTATAACCGCTTTTAAAAGAGTTGCAGCCGACAGTATTTTTCAGTGACAACACGTTTGTGGTGTCCATCTTCCGTTTACACACAGGTGTTTGGAGACGCAGATAGCTAACTAGCACAGGTAGTCGACTGTCTTCCGTCTGTTTTCCGTAAACAAGCACTGTAACATGAAAATATGGCCATGTGGGAACCCTAACCCAATAAAGGTGCGTTGTATTTTTACTTTTTTTTCGCCGATATGAAAGATAGTTACTTATGTTTCCAAAATCGTACTGCAAGCAATGCGTGTTAACGTTTAGTGCCCCGGCCAGAAGATACTATCGTCAATAGGCGCTAAAGGTACTTAGCGGTTGTTTCTCCCCTTGTCTCTTTCTCAGCCTCTGGTTCAGAGAGGAAGCCAGGGCCCGTTGTAGCCGCTTTCTCCACAGCGTCCATCTATAATTGCGTCGTCCTCTCCTTCTCGGTCTTTCTCAGCCTTTGGTTCCAAGAGGACGCGAGGGCCCTTTACAGACACTTTCTCCACATGATCTGCAAGCAGTTTCTCCTCTTCGAACTAAGTTTCTTCCTCTCTTTCTGGTTCTTTCTTGGGCCCTGGTTCAGAGAGAAGCCCAGAGTCATTTGTAGCCACCTGAGGAAGCAGTTTCTCTATTGTGTCTGCAAGCAGTTCCTCACCTTCTGTCGTTCCTCCCTCCCCTTCCATTTTGGGTGCTGGGGAATGCTGCTTTTTAGTTAGCTTTTCGACAGCATCAGAAATACATTTTGGATTTTTTTTATTCTCAGTCAGGTTGATCAAGTAGGTTGATCGAGCAGCAGTGAGGGCTTTTCGATATTGCATGGTACTGTCTTTCCAAGCTTGTCGGAAGACTTGCAATTTGGGGGGGGACTTCTTTGTCGCCATCTGACAGGACAATTTCGCTAAGGCTTCTGCCTTCTTCCGTCTCCTTTCCTTGCGGTTACCTGCTGGAGTGATGGAAAGCTGGAGGTTGCTAGCAGGCTGGGTGTATGCGTATGTCTGGTTTAAGGCTGTGGTGCCATTAGAGTAATATGGGGGGAAGTTGGTGTAGGGTAGATCCCCAGGGGCGTTAGGTAGGAGGGGCTTTTTACCAGGCAGCATGGCACCAGCAGGCATGATTCCAGGGGGCATTATACCAGGCAGCATGGCACCAGTGGGTATGATTCCAGGAAGCATGGTACCAGGGGGCATAATACCAGGAAGCATGGTACAAGGGGGCATGGTACCAGGGGGATAACCCCACCCTGGAGGGAAGGCGATGGTGTAGGGGCTGCTCTGGTATGCCATATACTGAGAGTACTGGGTGGTGGAGCAGGTTGCCATCATAGATGCATGAGGAGGATGAGAAACAGGGTATATAGGGTTCATGGAGTATGAGTTGAGCTCAATGGAGCTTTCCCTGGACTCATCCCCATACCTATTCCTCTCAGATCTCTCTATGTCCCAGTCTCTAGTACTAGAGTAGCTGTCCCAGTCACTCTCGCTGTTCCAGTTTCTGGTCCTAGAAGGTTTGTCCCCGTCTCTGGTCCTTTGCAGCCACCTGTCTATGTCCTTGTCTATCTCTCGGTTTCTGTCTCTCTCAGATCTGTATCGGTTCCTGTCCCTCTCAGATTTGTCCCCATCTCTCACTCTGTCCCAGTCTTTCTCTCGGCCTCCGTCCCTGCCTTTCCCTGGTTCTCTGTCCCTATCTCTCTCAGATCTGTATCTGTCCCTGTCTCGCTCAGATCTGTCCCGGTCTTTCTCTCGTTCTCCGTCCCTGTCTTTCTCTGGGTCCCTGTCTCTCTCAGATCTGTCCCGGTCTTTCTCTCGGCCTCCGTCCCTGTCTTTCTCTGGGTCTCTGTGTTGCTCAGATCTGTATCTGTCCCTGTCTCTCTCAGATCTGTCACAGTCTTTCTCTCCGTTCCTTTCTGATCTGTTCCTTTCTCTGACTACTGGTAGGTCCTTGTCTCTCTCTCTGGTACTAGAGTGTCTGTGCCCATCTCTCTCTCCATCTCTTTCAGATTTGTCCCTTTCTCTGACTATATCCTCGTCCCGGTCTCTGGTACTAGAGTGTCTGTGCCAGTCTCTCTCAGATCTGTCCCTGTGTCTCTCTATGTCCCATACCCTGTTACTAGAGCTACTGTATTCAACGGTCATGTTTGAGTGCTGGTTTAGAAGGGGGCTAGGGCTGGTGCTGTCTGATGGTAATGAGGAAGTACTGAGATGTTTAAATGAGGGCTCTCTCTCCTCTCCATTCTCCTTCCTTTTCAAGTCTCCCATCTTCCCGTACAGCCTATCATTGGTCCTGTCTGTCAGCCGACCCAACTCCTCAACCCCCAGGTCCAGCCCAACGATCTCCAGCAGGGTCTGCATCCGCTCGTACCGCTGCTCATCTTCAAGCCCCACCACCTTCTTCTCCTCAACCGGAGAAGACTTGGATCTACTGCTGGAGTCAACATTACCCTCGAGCAGAGTGGGCCAAACTTGTGGTAGCTCCTCGCCCACAACGGGTAACTCATTTACATTGTTGACGATCTTTGAGAGCTTGTTGATGTCCACCCCTTCGTTGAGGACATTGAGGAAGCGCTGGAAGCCTGTGGCTGCTATGTCTTGCTCCTGTGTCCTGAGTGAGTGAACTGGTCTCTTAATGGTTGGATTATGTTGTTTATCATTAGGGTCCACCTAGAAGGAAACATATGAGGAATCATCAATGAATATCTATCCACTTCAGCTATAAACAAACTAGTGCAGGGCGATTAACCGACATTTCAGTTATTTTTTGTTTTTTAAACAACTATTTGACCGACGTAGTTTCAATTATTTGAATTCCATTTCGTTGTTTTTTCCTGTGAGCTCAATGCGCACATTGCCTAAATCAGAGATAAATCAAATCCAGCCTGAACTGTGCGATGTAGTTTCCGACAGGCCAATATTCTACATCGTTTAGCGCATAAAACGTGGTAATTAACTACAATTACAATAATCCATTACGCATATACTTGTCCGGTCTGTGTTTCTTTTATGCCTGATACTGAAGAGAAACGAATGTGAGATCATGAGGTGATATAGAGAGCACCTGTTGCTTCGCAAGGTATCTCTACCTGAAAATACATGACCTAAGTGATTGATAGTTGGTATTCAGCAGTCATAAAAAGTATGCCTTATTTACTTTTAAGAACTACAAAATAGTGATTTTGTCAGACAGCAGCTCTATAGAGATGAGATGACTTGGAATGAAATAATAAAGTCATAAAATAAAACAAAAGTAATATACACAACTGAAATATTTTATTACATTAAAGTAATGTGAATAAATGATGGTTAATAAGTATTAAGCAGTAATTGGCAGTCACTACCATCATGGGACTTTTATTAATTGTTTTATTCTGTGTTACAGCATTCAACCCACATAATGCACGATGCATTTCATGTTTAAAAAAAACAATCGACACTGAAATCAAAAAGCACTAATCGCTCAGCACAAAAAAAAAAGGGGGGGGTTTGATCTGCTTCTATCATGAACACCGCCCATCAAACGTAGCCTTCCTTTACGTATCGCTTAAGTGTGGATTTCACACTACCTTTGTGTTTTCATGGGCTTGCTATGTTCATCTGAATGTCACAATGGATGTATTTGGTTGCATTCTGTCAACTGCTTTTTACTCATAATTACTCAGTCAGCAATGATTGGCTTTTAGCTGGCTAGTTATTCTACAAGTCCATCTCAATGACTGTTCGCATGCTAGGTAGCAATTGATGCATCAGGTGGTTGACAGGGATGACACTAACATAGCAGTTCTAGAAAAAACTATAGGCCTATAAGAACACAAAAAATATTATGAAGCATACAAGTAGGTAGACACTTTATATCTAGCCTATTTGGAATGGGTGTCAATGGCACAAATCCATTGTATTAATCGGGGGCCATGGTTTTCTTGACTTCCTCCTTATGATTATTTTGCCGGTCTCTATGTTTTGTTATGGCTACATACCTCCTCATTGTTGGGATAGCGTCGTTGGTTCGTTAAAGCCCTCACTCTCAATCTCAGAGGATGGGCCTCTTCATTTTCTAGGGGAGCGCTAATCATCATCTCCGGGGCTCGTTTTTTCGGCTTGGCAGGGGTATCCTGGAGTAAAATAGAGACAATATTTTAGTATGTGTAATGCAGTTGCCCCTGAATAGTGATCTAATGTCACTTTTTATTTACCTCTTAATGGTTAATGTAAGTTCCAGGTTTTGGGTAACTGATCCTAGATCTGTGTTTGGGGAAAGGGGGGGGGGTCTACTGCTAAATCCATGTAGCAGAAACATCAGAATCCAAACATCAAGAAAGATCTGGTGGTCACCCTGATGAAGGCATTGGTGAATTTTTTTTATTTTTGCTATGCATAAGCCATAAACAATAAAGGCTTTTTCTTTTTTTCCACTACACTCTAGTGCCTTGATTTTTTGCACAAAGGCTTTTTTTGGCATTGTTTACTATCCAGCAACTTCCTTTTGATCTATCAGGGAAGATCTATTCATAACAGTGTTGAGGTCAATTCGGAATGTAATTAAATTCAACCCATTATTTGAAATTAAAATTGTAATTGTTCACACCCCACAGGAAGCAGAATTTGAATAGACTTTTTAATAAAGGAAGTAGAATTTTAAATAAATTCAACTGAGACATGGACATATGAGTCTCAATCCTTTGACACATTATTTGCCAAAGTCACCTGCCACCTCTTACTAAAGAATACAGATACCATTTTAAATGTTAGTTTGATTAAAACTCAATGATGTCAAACAGTATTTAGTTTGTATTTTTGTCATGAAATGTTCCCTTCCATTCTGGAGTGTTTGATCTAATGCATTCTGAGAAATGTATGTTTTTCTATCATTACATTTAATAACATTTAAAGTGAATGATAAATTATTAGAGGCACCCTACATAATTATCTTAGAATATCTCCAGACCACTAATTATAACTTGTTTTAGGAGGATGAGTTTTAAAAATGAAATGTTTTAAGAACATGTTTAGCCCAGGGGTTTAGCAGTATAGCACTTACCCACCCTGCGTCTTATTTCCCGACCCTAGACTGTGCCCGTTTCCCACGTCGGAGGGAATTTCCGTGGTTGGTAGACGGTTCTGATTTGCGTCGCCGAGCAGTGCCCAGGAAACAATTCAATTCAATTCAATTGATGGATGCTACCTTCCCTCCAAATCAAACTCAAACACGAATTCCATGTTGTGTTATTGCTTTGTGCACACTTTTGTCTGTGTTTTACACCCGTTTGTCCTAACTAATCAGCCTCCAATAAGGGCGCCGTGCTGCAACAGACAGGAAGTAGAAAGGGTGTGCGTGCGCGCAAACGTTGACATTCATACTTGATTTTAACACTTTCTTGTGCACAGGTAATGTGAGGGATGCCGATTTAATAAGAACTGTGTTCCGACTATGGATACATCTACCAACGTCAGACACGCGCTGCTAAAACAGTTAGTAATTTCAGCGTGACTTAACTTACACGCTTCTCCAATGCCATGCCCCAAGACCGAATGTTAAATAAATGTATTTACAAGTTATTAACTGTATACATGACGACGAGCTTGTAGGGCTAGAACATGTCAAACATAGTATTGGTCACCATACATGATGTCAACATGAACATAATGATGTATGGAATAAATGATCTATTAGAATTTCATTGAATTCAATTCTACAGACAACTGAAAGGGGAATTCGACCCAAATCTAGATTTTGCATTAACTTTCCCTTTAATTCAAATTCAATTCTGCTTCCTGTGGTGTGGCCAATTCAAATCCAATAATTTTATGGGAATTAATGACCAATTAGCAATATAATTCAGATTTGACACCAAACCTGATTAATAAAATCAGAACTAATAGATACATACATACCTGACGAAGTAGGTAACCTACCGGTGTTCTTCTGAGCTTACTCACAATGTCCAGCACCCTCCGTTTAAGAGGTAGGTGTGACGACTTGTCCGCAACATTATTGTCCTTAGCTCCCTGTTTAACCTTTTGCATAGCAAGAACAGCTTTCTTGCGAGCTATCTTTTCCTGTATGACCTCCAGCTCCTTCTTCTTACGAGCGAGCTCCATGTCCTCCACACTGGGCTCCACAGGATCTCCATCATCTGTGTCTGGGGAGAAGGGAGCACCGCTACCCCTCAATGAGCCTTTGCTCCAGTCTCTGGACGATGGGTCCATGCTGTAGTTCATAGCAGAGGAAGCACCATACTCTTCCCAACCTTCTCTAGTCCTCCTCATGCTGGAGTATTCACTGTAGGGCTCTCTGGCCATACCCTGGCCGTTGCCTCTCTTTTCAAGGTCATCGTCCCATTGTCCTGAGCTCGGTTCTCCGTACTCCCTCCGCCGACTGTACCTCTCTGGTTCTTCATACTGCCTCTGTCGACTGTGCCTCTCTGGATCCATTGGGTATATCCTGCCAAGGTGCCTGAGCTGGGCTGACACTCCAGATTCACTGCAGACAAAGGGGTGGGGAACTTTACTGTGTGTCTGGGTGACAACTATATAACAGTAAGTATGTGATGTGGTTGATTATGCTATATTTGATGTTCTTTGCCCCGATATGCATGTTCAAGGCAATACATAAGGACTCAAACTAATTAACAGGCTTCTAAACAAACAAGTTGAGTTCCAATATGTAGGTAATTGCATTTCACTTCTATAATGCTAGCTTGCTTGTACGTTGTTTTGAATGCCAGTTGAAATGTGCTAACGTTAGCCAGCTGGCTATAGTTAACTACGTAGCTAGTTTGTAATGTAATTTTCAGAGCAGGCTGGCATATACCTTGCTAACTATTGTAAATGTAAGCATGCAAGATAGAATATCGACAAAAATATATGAAATTGCCACACTGAAATTGTTACATTGCACATTTTCCATAATAAGTGGCAAACATTGATTGTAGCTAATGATGGTCTACCTCGAGTCTGGCCCCTTCTCCTGCGCTGATGCTACCCTCGCGCAGGCCTTTGCGTTCGCCGTCTCGTTCTGGCTCTTGAGGGGTCAAACAACTTGCATGCACACTACCAGTCTCTCTTAAAAATCGGAGTGGTTTGACTTTAATATAAATTGTATAGATTCAATGTATTATAAAAGGCAACTGGTTAACCAACATAAACTCGTTTCCTCAGTCGACTACGTCTATAGTTCTATGGTTTCAGCTTCATAGGATCGAAATTGCAATACTGCCACCAATAGGAAGGAGTACAAAGAGCATGGAATTTTCTAATACTAAACCAATAAATTACTTTAACATACTCCACACTTACAATATTATACATATTTTATTCAATTAAATATATACAAATGAAAGATGATCTATAGACTGGACTGGGGAGTGAACCATGGGCAGTTTTCTTGCTTTTAGCTATCATGCACGAGAACTTATAAACATGACGCCTTCAATGGTCTTTTCATCACATTGATACACATGTACTATGCCCAGGGCCAGGAGTTTTCCTGACCACATGACCAGACCAAGTAAACTCCACGCCCTTATTAGTTGGTTTATAAAAGGAGGTGAAAATGCATATGCTGAGCAGATATCATAGTCAATAAAAACTCTTGGCCCTACCCATACCACATAAACACACAATACAAAAACATTATACTGAAAATAGCTTCAACATTAAGCATTTAAGGATGAGGTTAAACTATAACAAATGTTTTGCTAGTTTCATTACAAATATAGCTTCCTGAGGGACCACTTATTCTACCGTGTCAGCATGTAGTTTCTCCCCATTGCTACTCCTTCTGGGTCTTGGGCTCCGGTTCAAAGGTGAAATCCTTTACAGCCACCTGAGGGGCCACTTTCCCTGCTGCTTCTGCAAGCAATCGCTTTCTTTTGTGCTGGTGAGCCTTATTCCTCCTCTTCACAAGCCGTTTCAACTTATATTGACACTTCCTTAGATGACTGTGATAACTCTTCATGAATATACCTGTGAAGAATATATTGGTTTCCCCCCTTTGATTTCTTCATGGACCATGGTTCAGAGGGGGACTTTCTCCTAAAACATTTGAGAGGAATGGGATATTCGATATTTTAGATTTTCCGGATCAAGGTTTGGCTTTTTCAGGAGAGACTTTATTACTGCCACTTTTAGTGAGTTTGGTACACATCCGGAGGATAGGGAGCCATTTATTATTTTCAACATAGGAGTGCCAAGCATCATAGAACTTCATGAATTCATCACTGCTGAAGTGAAGTGAAGGCCATCCTCACTTGGGGAATGCTGCTTTTTAGTTAGCTTTTCGACAGCATCAGAAATACATTCTGGATTGTTTTTATTCTCCTCAGTCAGGTTGGACAAGTAGGCTGATCGAGCAGCAGTGAGGGCTTTTCGATATTGCATGGTACTGTCTTTCCAAGCTAGTCGGAAGACTTCCAATTTGGTGGAGCACCATTTCCGTTCTAATTTTCTGCAAACTTGCTTCAGGGCTCGGGTATTTTCTGTATACCAGGGAGCTAGTTTCTTGTGACAAATTGGGGGGTTAAGTAGGAGGGGCAAGACTGCTGCAGTGCTGGCAGGCTGGGTAGATGAGAGCTGGAGGTTGCTAGCAGGCTGGGTAGATGAGAGCTGGAGGTTGCTAGCAGGCTGGGTAGATGAGAGCTGGAGGTTACTGGCAGGCTGGGTAGATGAGAGCTGGAGGTTACTGGCAGGCTGGGTAGATGAGAGCTGGAGGTTGCTAGCAGGCTGTGTAGATGAGAGCTGGAGGTTGCTAGCAGGCTGGGTAGATGAGTGCTGGAGGTTGCTAGCAGGCTGGGTAGATGAGAGCTGGAGTTTGCAAGCAGGCTGGGTAGATGAGAGCTGGAGGTTGCTGGCAGGCTGGGTAGATGAGAGCTGGAGGTTGCTGGCAGGCTGGGTTGATGAGAGCTGGAGGTTGCTGGCAGGCTGGGTAGATGAGAGCTGGAGGTTGCTAGCAGGCTGTGTAGATGAGAGCTGGAGGTTGCTAGCAGGCTGGGTAGATGAGAGCTGGAGGTTGCTGGCAGGCTGGGTAGATGAGAGCTGGAGGTTGCTGGCAGGCTGGGTAGATGAGAGCTGGAGGTTGCTGGCAGGCTGGGTAGATGAGAGCTGGAGGTTGCTGGCAGGCTGGGTAGATGAGAGCTGGAGGTTGCTGGCAGGCTGGGTAGATGAGAGCTGGAGGTTGCTGGCAGGCTGGGTAGATGAGAGCTGGAGGTTGCTGGCAGGCTGGGTAGATGAGAGCTGGAGGTTGCTAGCAGGCTGTGTAGATGAGAGCTGGAGGTTGCTAGCAGGCTGGGTAGATGAGAGCTGGAGGTTGCTAGCAGGCTGGGTAGATGAGAGCTGGAGGTTGCTGACAGGCTGGGTAGATGAGAGCTGGAGGTTGCTAGCAAGCTGGGTAGATGAGAGCTGGAGGTTGCTAGCAGGCTGGGTAGATGAGAGCTGGAGGTTGCTGGCAGGCTGGGTAGATGAGAGCTGGAGGTTGCTGGCAGGCTGGGTAGATGTGAGCTGGAGGTTGCTAGCAGGCTGGGTAGATGTGAGCTGGAGGTTGCTAGCAGGCTGGGTAGATGAGAGCTGGAGGTTGCTGGCAGGCTGGGTAGATGAGAGCTGGAGGTTGCTAGCAGGCTGGGTAGATGTGAGCTGGAGGTTGCTAGCAGGCTGGGTAGATGTGAGCTGGAGGTTGCTAGCAGGCTGGGTAGATGAGAGCTGGAGGTTACTGGCAGGCTGGGTAGATGAGAGCTGGAGGTTGCTAGCAGGCTGGGTAGATGTGAGCTGGAGGTTGCTGGCAGGCTGGGTAGATGAGAGCTGGAGGTTGCTAGCAGGCTGGGTAGATGTGAGCTGGAGGTTGCTGGCAGGCTGGGTAGATGTGAGCTGGAGGTTGCTGGCAGGCTGGGTAGATGAGAGCTGGAGGTTGCTAGCAGGCTGGGTAGATGTGAGCTGGAGGTTGCTAGCAGGCTGGGTGTATGCGTATGTCTGGTTTAAGGCTGCTATGCTATTAGAGTAATATGGGCTAGGTAGGAGGGACATTTTACCAGGCGGTATGGCACCAGAGGGCATGAATCCAGGTGGCATGAATCCAGGTGGCATGAATCCAGGTGGCATGAATCCAGGTGGCATGGTACCAGGGGGCATAATACCAGGAAGCATGGTACCAGGGGGATAACCCCACCCTGGAGGGAAGGCGATGGTGTAGGGGCTGCTCTGGTATGCCATATACTGAGAGTACTGGGTTGTGGAGTAGGTTGCCATCATAGATGCATGAGGAGGATGAGAAACAGGGTTTATAGGGTTCATGGAGTATGAGTTGAGCTCAATGGAGCTTTCCCTGGACTCATCCCCATACCTATTCCTCTCAGATCTCTCTATGTCCCTGTCTCTAGTACTAGAGTTGCTATCCCAGTTGCTCTCGCTGTCCCAGTCTCTGGTCCTAGAACGTTTGTCCCTTTGCAGCCACCTGTCTCTCTCAGATCTGTATCTGTCCCTGTCTCTCTCAGATCTGTCCCGGTATTTCTCTGGGTCTCTGTCCCTGTGTCTCTCAGATCTGTATCTGTCCCTGTCTCTCTCAGATCTGTATCTGCCTTTCTCTCCATTTCTTTCTGATCTCTTCATTTCTCTGACTACTGGTAGGTCCTTGTCTCTCTCTCTGGTACTAGAGTGTCTGTGCCCATCTCTCTCTCCATCTCTTTCAGATTTGTCCCTTTCTCTGACTATATCCTCCTCCCTCTCTCTGTCCCGGTCTCTGGTACTAGAGTGTCTGTGCCAGTCTCTCTCAGATCTGTCCCTGTGTCTCTCTATGTCCCATACCCTGTTACTAGAGCTACTGTATTCAACGGTCATGTTTGAGTGCTGGTTTAGAAGGGGGCTAGGGCTGGCGCTGTCTGATGGTAATGAGGAAGTACTGAGATGTTTAAATGAGGGCTCTCTCTCCTCTCCATTCTCCTTCCTTTTCAAGTCTCCCATCTTCCCGTACAGCCTATCATTGGTCCTGTCTGTCAGCCGACCCAACTCCTCAACCCCCAGGTCCAGGCCAACGATCTCCAGCAGGGTCTGCATCCGCTCGTACCGCTGCTCATCCTCAAGCCTCACCACCTTCGTCTCCTCAACCGGAGAAGACTTGGATCTACTGCTGGAGTCAACATTACCCTCGAGCAGAGTGGGCCAAACTTGTGGTAGCTCCTCGCCCACAACGGGTAACTCATTTACATCGTTGACGATCTTTGAGAGCTTGTTGATGTCCACCCCTTCGTTGAGGACATTGAGGAAGCGCTGGAAGCCTGTGGCTGCTATGTCTTGCTCCTGTGTCCTTAGTGAGTGAACTGGTCTCTGAATGGTTGGATTATGTTGTTTATCATTAGGGACCACCTAACAGGAGACATGAGGAAATATCAATGAATATCTATCCACTTCAGCTATAAAGAAACAACATGTGTTTGATCTGCTTGCATCATCAAGACTGCCCATCAAACGTAGCCTTCATTTACGTATCGCTTATGTGTGCATTTCACACTACCTTGGTGTTATCATGGGCTTGCTCTGTTCATCTGAATGTCACGATAGATGTACAGTGCCCTTCGTAATTATTGGGACAGTGAAGCATTTTTTCTCCTTTTGGCTCTATACTCCAAAAGTTTGGATTTTAAATCAAACAATGGCTATGAGGTTAAAGTGCATACTGTCAGCTGTAAATTATTTTTATCCATATCCGCTGAACCGTTTAGAAATGACAGCACGTTCTGTACATAGTCCCCCCCATTTTAGGGGACCAAAACAAATTCACTTGTGTATTAAAAAGTTATAATAAATTAAGTATTTGGTCCCATATTCCTAGTACGCAATGACCACATCAAGCTTGTGACTCCAAATTTGTTGGATGCATTTGCTGTTTGTTTTGGTTGCGTTTCAGATTATTTTGTGTCCAATAGAAATGAATGGTAAATAATGTATTGTGTCATTTTGGAGTCACTTTTATTGTAAATAAGAGTAGAATATGTTTTTAAATACTTCTCCATTAATGTAGATCCTACCACGACTACGGATAATCCTGAATGATTCATGAATAATGATAAGTGAGAAAGTTAAAGACGCACAAATACATCATACCCCCAAGAAATGCTAACCTCTCACCATTACAATAACAGGAGGCTAGCATTTCTTGGGGGTATGATATTTGTGCATCTCTAACTTTCTCACATAATTATTCACGATTCATTCAGGATTATCCATAATCATGGTAGGATCCACATTAATGGAGAAGTGTTTAGACATTATATTCTTATTTACAATAAAAGTGACTCCAAAATTATTATACATTATTTACCATTCATTTCTATTGGACACAAAATAATCTGAAACGCAACCAAAACAAACAGCAAATGCATCCAACAAAGCTTGATGTAGTCATTGCGAGCTCTGAATGTGGGACCAAATACTTACATTTTTACTACTTTAATAGACATAAGGGAATTTGTCCCAATACTTTTGGTCCCCTAAAATGGGGGACTATGTACAGAAAGTGCTGTAATTTCTAAACGGTTCACCCGATATGGATGAAAATAGTTTGATTTCAAATTCAAACTTGTGGAGTAGAGCCAAAAGAAGATACAATGCTTCACTGTCCCAATACTTACAGAGGGCACTGTATTTGGTTGCATTCTGTCAACTGCATTTTACTCATAATTACTCATTCAGCAATGATTGGCTGTTTTCTGACTAGCTATGCTACAAGTCCATCTCAATGACTGCTAGCATGATAGGTAGCAATTGATGCATCTGAAAGGATAACAACATTTTCATGCAGGTGGTTGACGGAGATGACACGAATATAGCCGTGACATTCTAGACAACACTATAGGCCTATAAGAACACAACAAATATTATGAAGCATACAAGTAGGTAGACACTTTATATCTAGCCTATTTGGAATGGGTGTCAATGGCACAAATCCATTGTATTAATCGGGGGCCATGGTTTTCTTGACTTCCTCCTTATGATTATTTTGCCAGTCTCTATGTTTTGTTATGGCTACATACCTCCTCATTGTTGGGATAGCGTCGTTGGTTCGTTAAAGCCCTCACTCTCAATCTCAGAGGATGGGCCTCTTCATTTTCTAGGGAAGCGCTAATCATCAGCTCCAATGCTCGCATCTTGTTTTGTTTCTTCCGCTTGGCAGGGGTATCCTGGAGGAAAATAGAGAATATTTTAATAGAATATATGCCATTTAGCAGACGCTTTTATCCAAAGCGACTTAGTCATACGTGCCTACAATTTACGTATGCGTGGTCCCAGGAATCGAACCCAATACCCTGGCGTTACAAGCGCCATGCTCTACCAACTGAGCTACAAAAGACCACATACTACCTACCTCTTTAAGGAATACCTGGAATAGTATAAAGTAATCCTTCTTCCCCCACAAAAAAAAGAAAAGGTGGTTGTCCCACTGGCTATCATAAGTTGAATGCACCAATTTGTAAGTCGCTCTGGATAAGAGCGTCTGCTAAATTATGTAAATGTAATACTAAAAGGACCATTTTAGTATGTGTAATGAAGTTGCCCCTGGATAGTGATCCAAGGTCAGTTTTTATTTACCCCTTAATAGTTAATGTAAGAACCAGGTTTTTCTACTGCTAAGTCCATGTAGTAGAAACATCAGAATCCAAACATCAAGAAAGATCTGGTGGTCACCCTGATGGTGTTTTCTTTTTTATTCTTGATATGCATAAACCGTAAACAATAAAGGCGTTACTTTTTTCCACTACACGGAAAATTGATTAATTCTGGAAATGTTTTGCACAAATGCTTTTTTTTGGGCATTATTTATTATCTAGCATCAACTTCTTTTTGATCTATCAGGAAAGATCTATTCATAACAGGACTGAGGTCAATTCGGAATTAAAATTATATTCAACACATTCATTGAAATTGGAATTTGTCACACCCCACAGGAAGCAGAATTTGAAATAAAGGAAGTAGAATTTAATTCAAAGAAATTGAACTGAGACTTGAATATATGAGTGTCAATCCTTTGACAAATCCTTTGCCAAAATCATCTGCCACCTCTTACTGAAGAATACAGATACCATTTTAAATGTTAGTTTGATTATAACTCAATGATGTCAAACAGTATTTTGTTTGTATTTTTGTCATGAAATGTTCCCTTCCATTCTGGAGTGTTTGATCTAATGCATTCTGAGAAATTGATGTTTTTCTATCATTGTATTTAATAACATGTAAAGTGAATTGTGAATTATACTGAACAAAAATATAAACATAACAGTTCATATAAGGAAATCAGTCAATTGAAATAAATTAATTATGCCCTAATCTATGGATTTCACATGACTGGGAATACAGATATGCATCTGTTGGTCACAGATGCCTTTAAGAAAAGGTAGATGCATGAATCAGATAACCAGTCAGTATCTGGTGTGACCACCATTTGCCTCATGCAGAGTTGATCAGGGTGTTGATTGTGGCCTGTGGAATGTTGTCCCACTCCTCTTCAATGGCTGTGCGAAGTTCCTGGATATTGGCGGGAACTGGAACGCGCTGTCTTACACGTCGATGCAGAGCATCCCAAACATGCTCAATGGGTGACATGTCTGGTGAGTATGCAGGCCATGTAAGAACAAGGACATTTTCAGCTTCCAGGAATTGTGTACAGATCCTTGCGACATTGGGCCGTGCATTATCATGCTGAAACAATTGGTGATGGCGGCGGATGAATAATAATAATAATAATATGCCATTTAGCAGACGCTTTTATCCAAAGCGACTTACAGTCATGCGTGCCTACATTTTTTTGTGTACGTGTGGTCCCGGGGATCGAACCCACTACCTTGGCGTTACAAGTGCCGTGCTCTACCAGCTGAGCTACAGAGGACACGACAATGGGCCTCAGGATCGTCACAGTATCTCTGTGCATTCAAATTGTCATCAATAAAATGCAATTGTGTTTGTTGTCCGTAGCTTATGCCTGCCCATACCATAACCCCACCGCCACCATGGGGCACTCTGTTCACAACGTTGTTATCAGCAAACCGCTAGCCCACACAACGCCATACACGTGGTCTGCAGTTGTGAGGCCGGTTGGACATACTGCCAAATTCTCTAAAACGACATTGGAGGCGGCTTATGGTAGAGAAATTAACATTCAATTATCTGGCAACAGCTCTAGTGGACATTCCTGCAGTCAGCATGCCAATTGCACACTCCCTCAAAACATGAGACATCTGTGGCATTGTGTTGTGTGACAAAACTCCACATTTTAGAGTGGCCTTTTATTGTCCCCATCGCAAGGTGCACCTGTGTAATGATCATGCTGTTTAACCAGGTAATGGATTATCTTGGCAAAGGGGAAATGCTCACTAACAGGGATGCAAACAAATGTGTGCACAACATTTAAGATCAATAAGCTTTTTGTGTGTACAGAACATTTCTGGGACCTTTTATTTCAGCTCATGAAACATGGGACCAACACTTTACATGCTGCGTTTATATTTCTGTTCAGTGTATAAGGGAGACAACCTACAAAATAATCTTTAAATATCTCCAGACCACTGTAATTATAACATGTTTTAGGAGGATGAGTTTAGCCCAGGGGTCTAGCAGTATAGCACTTACCCACCCTGCGTCTTACTTCCCAAGCTACCCCCCCTCCCCTCCAAATCAAACATGGATTCCATGTTGTGTTATTGCTTTGCGCACACCTGTTTGTCCTAACTAATCAGCCTCGCAATACAGGCGCCGTGCTGCAACAGACAGGAAGTAGAACGGAGTGTGTGCGCGCAAACATTGACATACATGTTTGATTTTAAAACTTTCTTGTGCACAGGTAACGTGAGGGATGCCGATTTAATAAGAACTGTGTTCCGACTCTGGATATATCTTCAATGTCAGACACGCGCCGCTAAAACAGATTTCAGCGTGACTTAACTTGAACGCCCTAAGACTGAATGCCCCAAGACGGAATGTTGAATACATTTACTTACACTTTATTAACTGTATACAGTGGGGGAAAAAAGTATTTAGTCAGCCACCAATTGTGCAAGTTCTCCCACTTAAAAAGATGAGAGAGGCCTGTAATTTTCATCATAGGTACATGTCAACTATGACAGACAAATTGAGAAAAAAAAATCCAGAAAATCACATTGTAGGATTTTTAATGAATTTATTTGCAAATTATGGTGGAAAATAAGTATTTGGTCACCTACAAACAAGCAATATTTCTGGCTCTCACAGACCTGTAACTTCTTCTTTAAGAGGCTCCTCTGTCCTCCACTCGTTACCTGTATTAATGGCACCTGTTTGAACTTGTTGTCAGTATAAAAGACACCTGTCCACAACCTCAAACAGTCACACTCCAAACTCCACTATGGCCAAGACCAAAGAGCTGTCAAAGGACACCAGAAACAAAATTGTAGACCTGCACCAGGCTGGGAAGACTGAATCTGCAATAGGTAAGCAGCTTGGTTTGAAGAAATCAACTGTGGGAGCAATTATTAGGAAATGGAAGACATACAAGACCACTGATAATCTCCCTCGATCTGGGGCTCCACGCAAGATCTCACCCCGTGGGGTCAAAATGATCACAAGAACGGTGAGCAAAAATCCCAGAACCACACGGGGGACCTAGTGAATGACCTGCAGAGAGCTGGGACCAAAGTAACAAAGCCTACCATCAGTAACACACTACGCCGCCAGGGACTCAAATCCTGCAGTGCAAGACGTGTCCCCCTGCTTAAGCCAGTACATGTCCAGGCCTGTCTGAAGTTTGCTAGAGTGCATGTGGATGATCCAGAAGAGGATTGGGAGAATGTCATATGGTCAGATGAAACCAAAATATAACTTTTTGGTAAAAACTCAACTCGTCGTGTTTGGAGGACAAAGAATGCTGAGTTGCATCCAAAGAACACCATACCTACTGTGAAGCATGGGGGTGAAAACATCATGCTTTGGGGCTGTTTTTCTGCAAAGGGATCAGGACGACTGATCCGTGTAAAGGAAAGAATGAATGGGGCCATGTATCGTGAGATTTTGAGTGAAAACCTCCTTCCATCAGCAAGGGCATTGAAGATGAAACGTGGCTGGGTCTTTCAGCATGACAATGATCCCAAACACACCGCCCGGGCAATGAAGGAGTGGCTTCGTAAGAAGCATTTCAAGGTCCTGGAGTGGCCTAGCCAGTCTCCAGATCTCAACCCCATAGAAAATCTTTGGAGGGAGTTGAAAGTCTGTGTTGCCCAGCGACAGCCCCAAAACATCACTGCTCTAGAGGAGATCTACATGGAGGAATGGGCCAAAATACCAGCAACAGTGTCTGAAAACCTTGTGAAGACTTACAGAAAACGTTTGACCTGTGTCATTGCCAACAAAGGGTATATAACAAAGTATTGAGAAACTTTTGTTATTGACCAAATACTTATTTTCCACCATAATTTGCAAATAAATTCATTAAAAATCCTACAATGTGATTTTCTGGATTTTTTTTCCTCAATTTGTCTGTCATAGTTGACGTGTACCTATGATGAAAATAACAGGCCTCTCTCATATTTTTAAGTGGGAGAACATGCACAATTGGTGGCTGACTAAATACTTTTTTCCCCCACTGTACATTTACATTTTACATTTTAGTCATTTAGCAGACGCTCTTATCCAGAGCGACTTACAGTTAGTGAATATATATATATATATATATATATATATATATATATATATATATAAAAAAAAATTATACTGGCCCCCCGTGGGAATCGAACCCACAACCCTGGCGTTGCAAACGCCATGCTCTACCAACTGAGCTACATCCCTACCGGCCATTCCCTCCCCTACTCTGGACGACGCTGGGCCAATTGTGCGCCGCCCATGAGTCTCCCGGTCGCGGCCGGCTGCGTATACATGACGACGAGCTTGTAGGGCTAGAACATGTCAAACATAGTATTGGTAACCATGCATGATGTCAACATGAATAATGATGTATGGAATAAATTATCTATTTGAATTTCATTGAATTCTACAGACAACTGAAAGGGGAATTTGACCCAAATCTAGATTTTGCATGAACTATCCCTTTAATTCAAATTCAATTCTGCTTCCTGTGGTGTGTGGCCAATTCAATTCAAATCCCCAAACTAAATTCAGAATTGACCCCAACTGTGATCAATAAATACAGAACTAATAGGTACATACCTTACGATGTAGGTAACATACCGGTGTTCTTCTGAGCTTACTCACAATGTCCAGCACCCTCCGTTTAAGAGGTATGCGTGACGACTTGTCCGCGACATTGTTATATGTTTTGATTATTGTATTGTTCACCTTGGTCTGTTTAGACATGCCAGTCACTGTTGCGGACGCAATCTGTGTTTTAGGCATGTCCTTAGTTCTGTGTTTAAGCTCTCGCATAGCAAGAACAGCTTTCTTGCGAGCTATCTGTTCCTCTATGACCTCCAACTCCTTCTTCTTACGAGCGAGTTCCAGGTCCACACTGGGCTGCACAGGATCTCCATCAACGCCCCCATCTGTGTCTGGGGAGACAGGAGCACCGCTACCCCTCAATGAGCCTTTGCTGCACTCTCTGGATGATGGATCCAGGATGTAGCTCGTATCAGAGGCACCATACTCCTCCCAACCCCCACTAGCTTCTCCATACTGCAACCGCCGACTGTACCTCTCTGGATCCATTGGGTATGTTGTCTTCCAGCGTGCCTGAACTGGGAAGACTCTTCAGGATCACTGCAGCATAAAATAAAAATGTAAGAAGACAGTGGTGAGGTTAATGTAGGCTAGATGTTGTGCTAGGTTGCCTGGCTGCCCAAACTCCTTGCTCCTGCCAAACGCTATGCCCAAGGACGTTAATTTATTTATCTGCAACGAGTCTGGATCGGTTGTCACTAGTTACCACAGCCACAAAGTCAAAATTGGCTATATCGTAAAAATTCAAGAAAACTAAAACAAGCTGTTTGGTCTTAATTTAAGGTTAGGCATGAGGTTAGCAGTGTGGTAAGGTTTAAAGATTTAAATACATGTTTGAAATAAGCAGGGTTTATTTTGTGGCTGTGGTCACTAGTGACGACCGTCTGGATCTATGTACCTCCCCGACGATTTCTAGAACACATTCTAACCGTTCTGATTGGTCCCAGAAACCGATCGGTTGGGCCAGAACACATTTGAAAATGCGTTATTGGCTTTGATACTCTGATTGGTTAGAAATGATATAATCGCTGACTACGGTTTTGTATAACACCCCTCATTTTGACATCACCACAAACGACGTCAATAATGTCAGTCACTAGCTAGGTTGCCATCCAATTTGAGACAGATTTATGCGAATATTCTAGAATCCGCATAAAGAAAATATTCGCATTTTCCCACCAGTGGTGTGTTTCCACCAAATGGACTTGTTGAGGACAAAAATCAGTGTGTGATGATATAGTGGACACAAAATGTACTTTTTCACTTAGAATTCAGTACATGAAAAGTTATCGCATTTTCAACTCTACCGATAGTTTTGGCACAAAAACTGTTGAGTAAAATAGCAAATGTGCCCACTCTGGTTTAGGCACATGCACTCTAGCCAACAGCTCACAGATACAGCAGGTAGGCTGTGCTGGTAGGCTAGTCTTACATGATGACATTATTATGGATAAGAATATTTTTATTTGTCAGAGTGACCATCGAGTTCTTGGTCACCTCCCTGACCAAGGCCCTTCTCCCCCGATTGCTCAGTTTGGCCGGGTGGCCAGCTCTAGGAAGAGTCTTGGTGGTTCCAAACTTCTTCCATTTAAGAATGATGGAGGCCAATGTGTTCTATTCCTTCGACCTCATGGCTTGGTTTTTGCTCTGACATGCACTGTCAACTGTGGGACCTTATATAGACAGGTGTGTGCCTTTCCAAATCATGTACAATCAATTGAATTTGCCAAAGGTGGACTCCAATCAAGTTGTAGAAACATCTCAAGTGTTGATCAATGGAAACAGGATGCACCTGAGCTTGATTTTGAGTCTCATAGCAAAGGGTCTGAATACTTATGTAAATACGGTATGGGGGGGGGTCATTGTGTGTAGATTGATGAGGAAATGTTTTTATTTAATTAATTTTAGAATAAGGCTGTAACATAACAAAATGTGGAAAAGGTCAAGGGGTCTGAATACTTTACGAATGCACTGTACTATGGTTAAGGGCTGTTATAAAGCACAACGCAATGCGGAGTGCCTGGATACAGCCCTTAGACATGGTATATTGGCCATATACAACAAACCCTCAAAGTGCCTTTTTGCTATTATAAACTGGTTACCAATGTAATTAGAAGAGTCAAAATAAATGTTGTCATACCTGTGGTATACGTAAGGGATAAATGCAGACGTTCTGTACATTACCTTGGAAATAATGGACAATGCAGCGGGACGAGGTGGAGCCGAGTCTCTTTGCGGAGTTCCTTTTTCCAAGGTAATGTACAGAACGGAGGCGTTTATCCTGCTTATACCACAGCTGCCAATGAAAACAATATGAAAGCACACATTTACCGGTACAAATAGTGACTGTGTAGCCGTAGCTAGTTGGCTAGCTAGCAGCAAGCAAGGGATAAGAACGTTGCCACAGAGCATGGCAACAGAACATAAAGAATGAATGAGTAGGACGCTCTGTAAATATCAAACTAATCGAAATGAACGACGGGGTCGCGTCTTTAGCAAACCAAAAGATGAGAAAGTATGAATTCGCTTATAAAAATGAAAATATGTCAGAAGATAAGTATTACAGTGCCCTCAGTAATTATTGGGACAGTGAAGCATTTTTTCTTATTTTGGCTCTATACTCCAAAAGTTTGGATTTTAAATCAAACAATGACTATGAAGTTAAAGTGCAGACTGTCAGCATTCATTTGAGGTTATTTTTTATCCATATCGGGTGAACTGTTTAGAAATGACAACCCTTTTTGTACATAGTCCCCCCATTTTAGGGGACCAAAAGACTTGGGACAAATTCACTTATGTGTATTAAAGTAGTAAAAAGTGAAGTATTTGGTCCCCACATTCATAGCACGCAATGACTACATCAAGCTTGTGACTCTACACATTTGTTGGATGCATTTGCTGTTTGTTTCAGATTATTTTGTGCCCAATAGAAATGAATTGGTAAATAATGTATCGTGTCGATATTGTATTCTATTATTATTTACAATAAGTGACCACAAAATGACCCCAAAAGGGTCGTATTAGATTGTGTAGAAATGCAGGAAATGAGTTTTAGATGTCCCAAAAAATGCTGAGGGAGGACCCCCCGCCAGGTTATATCCCCCCTCACTTCTAAAAGCAAAGTTGCGCCCCTGGCGATTAGAATACGAAGATCGCGTTGGGAAGACGGGTCTAGACGCACAAAATTCGCTTTGTGGTTTGATTGTGTTCAGATCTGGCTGACCACTTCAGGACGTGGTCAGGGCTGCATTGCGGACCTCAGTCTGGACGCAATCAGGTTACCGAAAGCGCATACAGTGGGCGACGTCATCAGTACTCCTACCACTGTCTCCATAAAATTTGTGTTTTGGGGCCGACGGGCACTTTTTCATTATAACGTTGGAGGAAATACGTTCCTAGCATGTGAGGAACGTGATTACTTGCCACATAAATGCTAGACAGCTATTTTTTGTTTGGCTAGAGTTATGCTAACTTGTTTGCAATCCCTTTAGCTAGCTTCAGTAATTAGTTGTTGTGTTATCATGTTGCCTATTCCACCGTTTGTAGAATGCATACTTGCATTTGAATATAGCGTAGGAAAAGGGAATCCGGACACACTGTGGGCACTTAAATGTAGGTGTAGATGCATGACGCGTTCAGAATTCCATGATCATAACTATGATCAGAATACCAAAGCTGCATGAATCTGATGCAGAACCTCTGCTACTAAGCTAGGTAGATAACGTTTGCTTTTAGCTATGTCATTTTCAGAACAGGCTGTGAGCGTGACAGAAGCATATAGCCCTTTTTTTTTTTTATCATAACCAAACACATTACCTTATTCTTTAAAATAATGTGCAAGCAGTGACTATAAAACGATTGTTTACCTCCCGTCTGCAACCTCACCCGCGCTCTTGTCTTAGGCCTGAAAGATGGTACCATCTCATTATGTTCGCTATGTCATTTTGGATTTTGAGGCGTCAAGTTCCACGCACGCTACCAAAGACTGACAGAGTGCTTGACTTGAAATACAATTGCATAAAAATATATACATTAGCTAGTACAAAAGCAACTATCTAGCTAGCCAAAGACAAAAAGTATTGTATTTTTCTGCTGTACCTGCTTCTGTAGTATAATTTTTTCACCTTCTTATGATTGAAATTCCAATACTGCCCCAACAGGATGGAGTGTGAAGCATAGTGACGAGCATCAGCATGACTTCCATATTGAAGTTACTTTTTATTGAGAAAAAGAAAGAAATAAAATAACTATTTATTTGTATATATACACAGTGAAAGAGGATCCACAGAAATGGGTTAGGAGTTTTTCCTGACCAAATGACCAGCCTAGGAAAACCTTCAGGCCCTAATTAAAGCCTATATAGGCAATCATTTTTGCTAGTCAGATCAAGTCGTCAAGAAAAGCCCCTGGCCGTACCCATGCTAGTACAGATAAATCCAATCTGAACATACACTGAAAAAAAATCTTCAATATGTAGTCTTAAAGGATGATAACAAATCCTTTGCTAGTGTCATTACAAATCTATAAATGGTTGCTAGCTAAGAATGTAAGCCAACTGATGTCCATAGGGTCTGGATGGGTCAGCAGAAGGTTCTAGTCTAGTGGGAGATGAGCTCATGATGCCCAGTGAAGATCTGCAGAAAAGAGAAAGAGTTCAGACCAATGACTCGCTATGATAGAAAAACAATAATTCTTGATTTGATAAGAGAATCATTGCATAACTGACCCTAATAAAATATTCCAGGCTCATTAACTTAACTCCATTTTCCAAAATTCACCAAAGTGGAGTGAATACGCATTCTGAAATAGATGGAGTATTTATACTGCTTTTACTTACAACAAACTGCCTTTGAGTTTATGTTGGTGTTTGTTGTGTCGATTTCCGCTTCATCTTCAGGTTGAACTCTTCAAGCTGAGAAAGGGTATACACTCGCATGTCAATACAAATATGACTGAATGGTGTATAATATCATTAGTAAAAAGACAAGCAATAATGACAAAGTGAGAACAGCATAAAAGTAAGCAAAGGTCTTTCATACCAAAGATAATACTGTACTTCCAGAAGTAATTACACAAACCTTTTTCTTTAGTTTCCCCTTAATCGCTTCTTCTGGCATTGGTTTTTTGTCCCCTTCAACATCGCTCTCTGCTTCCGCTTCAGAGAGGGCCCTGGGATACTTTGCAGCCACCTGAGCGGCCACCTTCGCTGCAGCTCTTGCAATCAGTCCATCTCTCTTCTCTTGGAGATCTCGATATATTCTCCTCTTTCTCAGAACCTCTTTCCTGTATTTCTTACACCTTTCTCCAAATGCCTGGCTGTTTCTCTTGACTCTTGACTTGGTGAGCCGTCTTACGCGGCGGTTGCCGCCCTTGGGCACCACCGTCTTAACGTACTGCAGACAGCGGGGGTGTGACGGCTCCTTCAGTTGTTGGGCCTTGCTCAAGGAGATTGGGTCTGGGGTCAACACTTTCAGTGCTGGCGTGAGTACAGCCGAGCTTGTGAACTTGAGTTCGCTATCGGGCTGGGTAGATGTGACCTGTGGGTTGCTAGCAGGCTGGATGTATGTAAGCTGGCGGGTGCTAGCGGGCTTGGTAGATGTGACCTGGGGGTTGCTAGCGGGCTGGATGTATGTAAGCTGGCGGGTCCCACCAGACTGGGTAGATTTGACCTGGGGGTTGCTAGCTGGCTGGATGTATGTAAGCTGGCGGGTGCTAGCGGGCTTGCTGTTTGGGAGTTGGAGGTTCATGAGCTGGAGCAGGTTGCCAGTGGACTTGGTGTTTAGCTGCTGGAGGGTGCCAGTAGGCTGGTTGTTTGTGAGCGGGATATATGTTAACTGGTGGTTTCTGGCAGGCTGGGTAGATGAGCGCTGGAGGTTGCTAGTAGGCTGGGTATATGTGTATGTCTGGCTTAAGGCTGCTGTGCTATTAGAGTAATGCGGTGGGGCGCTGGGGTAAGGTAGATACCCAGGGGGGGGGTATGGGAAGGGAGGCATGGTACCAGGGGGCATGTTACCAGGGGGCATAATACCAGGGGGCATGGTACCAGGGGGCATAATACCAGGGGGAGGGGGCATAATACCAGGGGGTATGGTACCAGGGGGCATAATACCAGGGGGAGGGGGCATAATACCAGGGGAAGGGGGCATAATACCAGGGGGAGGGGGCATGATACCAGGGGGCATAAGGTTTGGGGGCATGGTACCAGGGGGCATAATACCAGGGGGCATGCGGCTAGGGGGCATAATACCAGGGTGCATGGTACCAGGGGGCATAATGCCAGGGGGATAACCCCAACCTGGAGGGAAGGCATTGGCGTAGGGGCTGCTGGTATACAGAGAGAACTGGGTGGTGGAGAAGGTTGCCATCATAGATGCATTAGGGGGGTGGGAAAAAGGATACATAGGGTCCTTGGAGTATGTGTTGAGCTCAACTGAGCTTTCCCTGGACTTGTCCCTATACCTATCCCTGTCGCTTTCTTCGTCCCAGTCGCCATCTCTGTGCCAGTCCCTGGTACTACAGCGCCTGTCTCTGTCCCTAGCACTAGAGAGCCTGTCCCTGTTACTAGAGCGCCTGTCCCTGTCTCTGGTACTAGAGCGCCTGTCCCTGTCTCTGGTACTAGAGCGCCTGTCCCTGTTACTAGAGCGCCTGTCCCTGTCTCTGTCCCTGGTACTAGAGCGCCTGTCTCTGTCCCTGGTACTAGAGCGCCTGTCCCTGGTACTAGAGCGCCTGTCCCTGTCTCTGGTACTAGAGCGCCTGTCCCTGTCCCTGGTACTAGAGCGCCTGTCTCTGTCCCTGGTACTAGAGCGCCTGTCTCTGTCCCTGGTACTAGAGCGCCTGTCCCTGTCCCCGTCTCTGTCCCTGGTACTAGAGCGCCTGTCCCTGGTACCAGAGTGCCTGTCTCTCTCGCTGTCCCTGGTACTAGAGCGCCTGTCCCTGTCGCTGTCTCTGGCACCTGAGTGCCTGTCCTTGTCTCTGGTACCAGAGCGCTTGTCCCTGGTACCAGAGTGCCTGTCCCTGTCTCTGGTACTTGAGCGCCTGTCCCTCTCTCTCTCAGATTTGTCCCCGTCTCTCTCTCGGTCTCTCTCAGAACTGGCCCAGTCTCTGTCCCGGTCTCTGTTTCTCTTAGATTCGTCCCTCTCTGTGTCCTCGTCTCGTTCTCTGTCCCAGTCTCTAGTACTAGAGTGCCTATTCCTGTCTCCCTCCCTGTCTCTCATATATTTGTCTCGGTCTCTATCAGAGTTGTCTCTGTCTCCCTCTCTATCCCAGTCTCTGGTACTAAAATGGCTGTAATCAAAGGTCAGATTTGAGTGCTGGTGGCGAAGGGGGAAGGGGCTGGATCTGTCTGACGTCAAGGGACTCCTCTCCTGGTCTCTCTTCATCCCGTACAGCCTCTCCTTGGTCCGGTCTGACAGTCGGCCCAACTCCTCCACCCCCAGGTCTAGCCCGATGGATTCCAGCAGGCTCTGGAGCTGGCCGTGTGGGAGACCCGGCCTCCTTTCTCCACGAATGTGTGAGTGACTGTGGTCCTGTGGCAGAGCTCTACTGTGGGGACCCAAGCAATCCTGAGAGCTCTGTGCTGGGGCCCCCTTATTCTCACTCCTGTAGGTAGTCTTTGGATGGCCCTCCTGCATAGGGGGTAATTCATTCACGTTGTTGACAATCTTTGAGAACTTGTTGATGTCCACCCCTTTGTTGAGGACATTGAGGAAGCGCTGGAAGCCCGTGGCTGCGGTGTCCTGCTCCTGTGTCCTGAATGAGTAAATGGTAGGTTCGTGTAGTTTATCATCAGGAACCTAACAGGAGACATGAGAGAATATCAATGGTTAACCATCCACTGAGACAGCTGCTTGCTTTATACCTTAAAAATTGATGAAGGTTGATACGATTCATACCAGTTATATGGTCAAGTGCTGAAAAGAAGGACATAGGCAAAGTACAGTTGGCCCAGAACAGAGTAGCATGTCTGGCCCTTAAATGTACAAGGAGGGCTAACATCAACAACATGTATGTCAGTCTCTCCTGGCTCAAAGTAGTCTGTCTATTTTCTTTAATTTAAGCAATCATTTTGACAGTATCCCTCAAAAAAGTATTTCATATTAACATTTTAATTTCCATAGGTATGTACTAGGAAGCAAAAGTGTTTGTTTGTTGGGCTTCAGGAATGTGAATGAAAAAGTGCCTCAGGCCTTGTGTGTGTGTGTGTATATATATATATATATATATATATATATATACACACACACTACCGTTAAAAAGTTTGGGGTCACTTAGAAATGTCCTTATTTTCTAAAGAAAAGCAATTTTTTTTGTCCATTAAAATAACATCAAATTGATCAGAAATACAGTGTAGACATTGTTAATGTTGTAAATGGCTATTGTAGCTGGACACGGCTGATTTTTTATGGAATATCTACATAGGCGTACAGAGGCCCATTATCAGCAACCATCAGTCCTGTGTTCCAATGGCACGTTGTGTTTGCTAATCCAAGTTTATCATTTTAAAAGGCTAATTGATCATTAGAAAACCCTTTTGCAATTATGTTAACACAGCTGAAAACAGTTGTGCTGATTAAAGAAGCAATACAACTGGCCTTTTTTAGACTAGTTGAGAATCTGGAGCATCAGCAATTGTCTCAAAACACCAGTCTCAACGTCAACAGTGAAGAGGCGACTCCGGGATGCTGACCTTCTAGGCAGAGTTGTAAAGAAAAAGCCATATCTCAGACTGGCCAATAAAAATAAAATATTTTAGATGGGCAGTCTGAGATATGGCTTTTCGCAACTCTGCCTAGAGGCTCAGCATCCGAGTCACTCTTCCTGTTGACGTTGAGACTGGTGTTTTGAGACAATTGCTGATGCTCCAGATATGTTTTGCGGGTACTATTTAATGAAGCTGCCAGTTGAGGACCTGTAAGGCATCTGTTTCTCAAACTAGACACTAATGTATTTGTCCTCTTGCTCAGTTGTGCACCGGGGCCTCCCACTCCTCTTTCTATTCTAGTTAGAGCCAGTTTGCGCTGTTCTGTGAAGGGAGTAGTACACAGAGTTGTACGAGATCTTCAGTTTCTTGGCAATTTCTCGCATGGAATAGCCTTCATCTTGTCCCTGACATCCTTGGAGAGCTCTTTGGTCTTGGCCATGGTGGAGAGTTTGGAATCTGATTGATTGATTACTTCTGTGGACAGGTGTCTTTTATACAGGTAACAAGCTGAGATTAGGAGCACTCCCTTTAAGAGTGTGCTCCTAATCTCAGCTCGTTACCTGAATAAAAGACACCTGGGAGCCAGTAATCTTTCTGATTGAGAGGGGGTCAAATACTTATTTCCCTCATTAAAATGCAAATCAATTTATAACATTTTTGACATGCTATTTTCTGGATTTTTTTGTTTGTTATTCTGTCTCTCACTGTTCAAATAAACCTACCATTAAAAGTATAGACTGATCATGTCTTTGTCAGTGGGCAAATGTACAAAAGCAGCAGGGGATCAAATACTTTTCCCCCTCACTGTAGGCCTATAATGCACCATGTCTCAGGAAAGACTGTCTGGGTTGGCAATA